>NW_020799098.1:22810895-23003876 GCF_003259725.1 Athene cunicularia
AAAAAAAAAAAAACAACCAACATTATTTCTTTAATTTTCTTGTGCAGCCCTTAAGATAAAATAGAATGTTTAGACAGTATGGGTGAATATATAAGTCCAAAGCTGTTGCCAGTGGAAAAGATCCTGAGGGTATAGCAATAGCCTTTGGCTATGCTTGTGTCATGGAAAAATAATCTGAACTGAGGTCTGTGTCCCTGAGATGATTATAATATCCTTGTTCACAGGTTTAATTTCACAAATTCATGTATACATTTTGATTTTATATCTTTAGCATTGCCTGTACAAAATGTATGGGGGTTTTTTTGCTAAAACATAAAATACAGTTTTTCTAGATGCTTATAAAGCCACTCCTTTTTATGTGTGCTGATTTTTATTTTTTTCAAGGAAAACTTTCTAGTGAGATGAAAGATTGGAAGCAATCTTTTTCCAAGAAAAGTCTAATGTACACACACACACACACAAAAAAAAATCTCCTCCAGGAGGATTTAGTACAGCTGAAGATAACATGGTATTACGAAGTCAGCTTTGCTTGGCTCCCTCTGCACCTAATCAGTCATATTGCCTAAAATGCAGTTCTCACTTTGGTTCAGTCTGCAGCAACCAACTCATTCCTGAGGCAGGAGAACTGAGGCACTGGAGGGAGAAAATGGGAAAGACTGACTCAGACTGAGAGGAGGTACAAACCCAGCCTCTCCAGCTAAATGTGTCACTGATTTAAAGTCCCTTGGCATGATTAATAAAAAATTAATTAGACATAAGTCAAGGGATCTGTTTCTGATTTTGGTTTTGTTCAGTGAAAACTCAAGTTGAAATTCTTTAAGTTAGAATAGTCCTTTACACTTATGCGTTTCACACTTTTTTCTCTTTATTTATATGATAAGCTTAAATAGAAAATTTCCTGATAAAATATTCCAGCCTCTCTCATAAACCTAATCAGATAACAGTAAAATATTGATAAACAAGATGCTGTCATGTACCAGCTGTCAGCTTCAGCACATTATTGATGTGTGGTATGTTAAAGCATAAATGAGCTATATTAACCTAATCCCCATATAGAAGCCTAGAAAAAGAGATTATTATTTTTTTTCCAATAAAATGTTAAAAGCAGAGATTTTAGGGACTTCTTCAGTCAAATACAAATTCTTATTGCAACTCACCAAAGGACTGAAACTCAATGTCTCCCAGAGTTGGGAAACTATAGTCAAGCAACTTGTAACTTTATAATTAAGTAAGAGAAGAAAGTTTCTAAAAAGTATTTGAGAAAGCTGTCAGAAAACAACATTGCAATCAAATATTTTTTTTTAATTTCTGATTCATACCACATAGTTCTGAAAAGAATCACACAAAGAATCACACATCACTGTGTCGCACCCCTATGTTTCTGCTTTTTGCTGTGCTTGTCTTCTTACTGGCTGTATAATGTTGAATGTAAAAAAAAACCTCTAGAAAATAATAGGAAAAGTTACATAAAAATATACTTTCCTGTAGAAATTTCTCTAGAAAATAAAAGATATATAAAACCCATGTTTCAAAGACAAAGCCATATAAAATGATTAGTCTGTGAGATATCTTAAATATGTACAAGAGTAACTGGTCTAGAAAGGCTGGGCTAATGATCTCTCCAACATTAAGCATTAACCTTTTGGAGCACCTCTCAAAGGGACTTCTTAGTAACAGCCTTTAGAGAATGATACACTGAGTTCTTGAAATGTTGTCTAATGATGAGTTATACATATTAATTAATTAGTTAATGTTTGTAATGTGCTTTGAAAAGGAAAAGGATAACATAGCGTTAAGTGCTAACTACTATTATGCTGTATTTTTTTTGCACTAGCTGTTCCTAAACAGATCTTTGAGGCAATGTAACTATGGCTTGTTTGAGAATACTGTTATTTTTCATTTCGCTGCCATACCATTCAGGTTTTGCAAATCACTGAATTTAGCACAGCCAGAGTCAGGAGTAGACCTGGAACAGTTCTTGCTGTATGGAGAACATTTGCATACACGCGCTTGGCTGCGTATGGAAGTGCCACTCTTAAATTACATGACACTTGAACAATAATGGCTTCAAAAACATTGAAATGACTATGTATTTGAGGTCACGGCTTTTGAGAATAATTCACTCCAGTACCCAAGCCCAAGATGCCCAAGATGCCCAAGACTTTGGAACTGTTGAAGTCTCAGACTATGCTTTCTCACAAAGAAGTCAGAAATTGGTCATCCATGAAGTGACAATTTTCCATTACTTGTTTATGGAAACAAAGTTCTTTGCCAGGTCTGTCAAGTCACCATAGCAGGCGATCATGTGTGATGCCCATAAATCTGCTTGAAAATGACTGCATGAGATGTTTCTGTATTGAAAACGTGATTTTAGCAGGAGGGTTTAGAGTAGTCTGTGGATGATGCCAAAACAGTCGTGAAATCTTCATCATTCACTGCATGTAAATACTCCAAATTTGGTATTTTTTTTAAGTTATTTTTCTTTTTTTTTTTTTTAACAGAACAACATACAGAGAAAAATGTACCTACAGAAACATTCTGAGAAGAGTTGTTTTTTTCTCTTGTAAGCTGTAGATTTCTCTGATCTGTTTACAGTTTATTACTTGGCCAGATTTAGACACCATCATCCATTTTTTTTCAGTTTTGATTCAGATTTTCTGTCACAGAGAGGGAGTAAAAGACTCTAATTCCTGCCATAATCCTAGTCTACATCCTTCTTTGAGTCTAAGATTCTCTTAGAAACAGTTTTTCTCAGCTATTTTTTTCCCAACATATTTTTATTATTTTGAACTAATTTTTTCATTGTTTCCCTGCACTGGTATATCATGACTGCACTAAATGGAATTTTAAAAAATGTAGATGTTTCACATAACTGAGTACAGACTATTTTTATGCAGATTTCTAGACAAACATAAACTTCAGGTTTATTTAATGCAAATAGTTCTTATTCAAAATCAGTTTATCCTAATAAACAGGGAAAAAAATGTACCAGTAGAAAAATATGATTGTAATTAACCAGTGCAAATCATTGGCAACACCTAGTAAATAAATAAGTAGGTTTTTTTTTTTCTTTTTTTTTTTAGATTTTATGGAAATAAATACTATGTTCTTCAAAATTATGCAGTTTATAGAACAATGATTTATGGAAAAGATTACAGAAAGAATTAAATTTGACAAAATCTTTAAATTTCAATATAACTTCTTTAATTCTGTGACTTCTAGTTTTTACCTTTTATTTTCTGCTCTGGTATAAAAACTACATGCTGAGCTGTCATAATAACTATATTCATGTGACAGGGTATGATGTAATTTGCTTTTTGAAACAGATGGTAATAACAAAACTGAACATGGTGACAATATATTGCAAATTGTGAAAAACAGGATAAATTTATAGTCCATTTTCTATTAAAGTCCTTGCTCATTATTACTTTTGATTTAGGGCAGATCTCTTGTTTCAGTAATCATATGGAAATTTATCTAAAGCTGTTTACTGAACACATGACCATACCAAAAGTTACTTTTAAGGATAACGTATGAAGTCCTAGCACCCTGGACTGGAAAAAGTCAATATGGAAATTAAGTTGAACAAGCTGTAGGCTTGTCCAAAAGTTTTATCTCATAGGTAGTAAAATATAACATAATATAGAAAAAGTTTACTGAGAACATGAGGGACAGTGAGACATATATAACCTGAAAAGGAATTTAATCTTAACAACACTAAACTTTTAAACGAAGAGGCTTTCAATAAAATGCAAGAAGACTCGCATGCATGCAGGTGTTCAAACAACGTTATGGCTTTTTTAATGCATACAGAATCAAAAGCTTAAGTGGAAAATCAGTAAGAGAAATTAAAATGTATATATATATGCATAAGGGTGAAAAACAAACATGCTTTTTTATTTTCTGGTGTCTTAATCCATACTTCTCTTAATCCCACGTGGGTTTTATGCCAGATAACAGGTGGAATTTAGTTCCAGCACATCATCCTAAAAGCTACATTTTTTCCTTAAGCTGTTTTAGTAATAATCAATTAATTGTTATTTTCTGATATTTATTCAAATGACATTTCCGGGAACTGTCAGGCCAAGAGACTAATTGACACTATCCCAGTTACATCTAAATGCTTCTTCTTACGTTTAGTCTGGTTGGATTATTTGCATAGACCTTAACCTTAGTGTCAACAAATAATCTAATGCAGTGCATACAGCAAAATTACTATTTTTTCTGTAGCTTGATACCTGCCAGTTTAAGCCCTGAAGTTTTTACAAGACAGTGATGGAAAAATGGGCAGTAAGACTTGATTTAGAAGATCTCATTAACTGCAGTTCTGGGTATGATTCACAAGGTCTCATAAAATGCTATTTCAGTTGTGAACATCTATTTTAATAAGTAACGAGGAAATACTTTATATTTATTGTTATGTTTTCTTTATTGGAAGATATTTCTAAGTTTAAAGTTCTAATTTTCAAAGTGCTAATCACTGTACACCCAGGTAGGAGCTAACCATCAAGAACAAAAATGCTGAGTTAAACATCATGCCATTAAAAAAGACTTTTCTCCATTTAGTTTGGAATTTGCCTACGGAAGAAAAAACCAAACCAAACCAAACCAAAATGAAAGCACAAGTGAGATATTTGAAATGTTTGTGCTTTTTGGCTACTTGATAATGAGAAAGTAAGAAATCCCAGAAGTACTTGAAAAATTTAACCAAATGGCCACTCACAGAGCAGAAACAAATTAGATCTCCAGCAAGATGCTCTTGGAAATGTAGGTATTCAAAGAAGTTTAGCTATTTTCAGTCATTTACAAACACAGAATCCTTTGTGCAAGAAGTCTTGTTCTTTCACTACCTGTAGGTTTGCACTCTCAGTTGAATATCATCTTGCAGAAAGAAATCCCATTTTAGGATTCATCTACACAGACTTCTTAATGGAAAAAGCACCATTACAGATGACAGCTGATTGCTTTAATACTTTTACTAAATCTGACTAATGTCTGTCTTACGATGTTCTTCCAGAGTACATTATCATAAGCCCAACAGCAACTAGTTACCTGTTCACCTGCACTAGGACTCATTGCTTTGCACAGAAAAGATATATTTCAGTGATGCATCGTACCTTTTAGAATTAATTTGTTTGCCCTGAAATGTTGGGTTTTCTCTCTGCATAATCAAGAAGAAAAAAATTTGCATCAGTTAAGAAAATAGGCTTGTACATCTATATTATGCTTCTTCCCTTAGCTTTAGATTCCATTAAAAAAATGAAAGGTTACTAGAAGGTGAATGCTATAATAAGCTAGGGTGATCTGTTAGGCAAGGTTATTTTTTCCAATTTTATAATGTATTATTCCTTGTTCAGGTGACACTGTTTTTTTCCTGATCCATGTAATCATGATTCAATCTTTTGGGAACAGAGACTCATTTATTGCGATTCTTTCCTCACAGGACTTTTGAATTGCTTATGGCTTGCTCAGAATGCACTAGCAGAGTTGTCACTTGTTGAGACAGGTATTGTGCTGGCTCTGCATTCTTTATATTGCTACCTACAGACTGATGGATTGATTTGAAAATGCCACAGGCATTTTTTGCTGGGATTAGCCTGGGATTGGCTTCAGTGAGATCTGAGGCTCATTGACTGAAACTTGTGTTGATGTCTATCAGTTCTCAGACTCCACTACTATTTAGTGTTTCTAGTCGCATGTCCAAAGTCAGCAGTTAATTACACTTCTGCTGCACTGGACCATATGGTATGGAAGACTGTGTCCACTCAAATCCACCTAATTTGTCCCTGTCTCTTTTCTAAAGGAATCTAAAATCCTCTCCTCTATTCAAAGGGTCACCCTTCCCCTGTTTCCCACTCCCCACAGCATGGATCAGCTTCTTAACTCATCTGTGAAGTCTCCTCCTAGCTCTGCTAGCTCAGATTCTTCCAGTGAGCCCATTTCTACCAGTACTGTTTTTGCAAGCCCTGGTACTGTGTGGAGAAAATGTCTTCTGCTGCTACTTCTCCTTGTGTATCTTTGTGTTATTTTAGGAGGGGTGTGAAACTTCAGATTTCACTATGTATGAGTACCGTTGTCAACAATAAAATCTGTCATACTTTTACTCCTTATATACTTTTAATAGTTGATGTTTAAACATGTCCTATCTTGGTATTGTTTTATTACTCTGTGTATGTGTATGTATATGCACTTGTAATAATGTGCAAGTACCATTGTCAAGCAAAAAGAAATGCTAGGAATACAATTAACAACCACAATTAGTATTAAGGATATACTATATCATCCTACACGTTCATTGCTGTATTAACAAGAATTCTTACTATATATCCTATATTGCAGGGCATCTTACATCCTGTAGCAGAAACTCATTCCAAGTAAATGGTATCTTTGTTATATGCTCTCAGTGGGAGCTACTAAAGGGTGTCTGACAGAGTTAACTGTTCTTTATTTAGTTTTCTCTTTCAGAGTGTTGTATGCTCTATTACCAGGGGGAAAAAAAAATCGGTTACAGCAAACCTAACCTATTTTGAATAACCAAATTTTTTTACACAATGAGGATGTATCAGAACAAACAAACAAGCAAATACTGCTCTTTTTTTTAGTTATTGCCTTTGTTTTAAGAACAAGGACACTGAGATCAGTTTTATAAACAACATGCTAAAATATTAGCTTATCCACTATGTACATTACAAAAAGTTTCATAAATCTGAATTCCTGGCAGCTTCATTTCATGGTGCTGCACCATTTGAGTCCCCAGAGGATGTCAAAGGTAAAACTCAGTAATTTCGACGTGTTCTAAGGTCAGAACACCTACCCGCTCCCAGAAGGCAACAGAATAGCAAACATACCATCAGGTCTAATATCATACAAGTAGTACCAAGAGAGAAAAATGTATTAAACAAACAGTGCATATGCATCAAACCCTGCTATTTTCTTCTCACACAGAAAACAGCTCATACACTATTGATGCTATTCTGTTTTATGTTGCAACATGCACATTTCTCACAGGTAATGAGGGGTACAGCCTTTGGTTTAGGCTCTTTATTTTTTCATTTTTGAAGTTTCAGCACAGTCAGGGTGAAAACTGACTGCAGAAGAATGACACCACATAAACAGAACAAAAGATTCCCACAATTTATTTTGTTAAGTGTTTTTTTCTGCTCATCATTTAGTGCCTTACAGAGAAAAATATATGCATAAACTGACTTAAAGGGAAGGTGTCTAAGAACCTCTTGAAATATATCCAAGAAAAGACAAGTAGTGGTCTAGTGTATGTTACTTTTATAGATCCCCATGTAGATAATAAAACAGACCCCTTCAGAGAATAGTTCATCTCACCCTAGAGGGGTGAATCAGTCCATGGACTGAATTGCTTTCTCCAGCAATTGTAGATTCAGCTGTCTTCCTAAGGATGAAGTTAGTTCAGCCTTTACCAGAATCTACATAGTTTAGAGAAGGAGAGTAACATTAAATTGCTTAAAAATTAAGAAACTGACATACTTAGGTGCATAATGAAGCCACTATACCTGAGTAAAAATGTGAAAAGTGAGCAAATCTCACACAATTATACTGTTCCATACTGACAGTTTCAATACCAAAGACAAAATACCAGGAAATGCAAAATAATGTACAATAATCAGTCACAAAGCTAAAAAACTGCAAATATTTCATTATTCATTATATCAAAGGAAAAAATAATCTTATTGCCCAAATAGAAAAGAGGATGGTTGAAGATAAAGTAGAGAAAACAAAATTATTTCAAGGTTCCTACAAAAATTCAGAAAAATTGTATTTAACTGAAGCAATGAAATATTATTCTGTTCTAATAATCACGAACCTTAATTCATATAATTTCTAAGTCTACTTATCAAGATTTTATTTAAACCAGGCTAAAAAATGAAAATAACCAGACAGCTGTCCAGTAGTTTTGAAGTAAAAAAAAAAAAAAAAAAAAAAAAAAAAAAAAAAATCTGACAATCAACCTCTGAGGAATGAATTGTGAAAGCTTTAATTTCTTTTTCTCTAGATATGTTTTTTTTCCTCCAGGGGTTCATACAGAATATTCATACTAAAAGCCTAATGTAACAACAGTTGGTTAGAAATTTTTTTTAAATAATTCAGAACCCAGACAACCATATATAAGTCTTAACTGTGAATGCTATGTGAGTTTTTATCTTCATAAAAGTTACTTTCTCAGAAACCTAGCGATCACTTCCAAGGAGATCCATGAAATAAAATTAAAAGTTGTAAAATATTTTTAGGTTCTTAGATGATAGCTCCCAAGCACATGCCCAACTAAGAAATACTGCTACTAAACTTTTTTTTTTTTGTCATATTTCCTTTAATCATGAAAACACATTTGAATAAAAAGACTAAAGGCCAGAACTACAAAGTTTTGAATTTCAGTGTTTGCATCACTAAATCTGAGTGACCCATATTTTATTTCTGGAACAGAAATATTAAAGGTAGAGGTAAGTTCTTCAAGAATGGCATTAGGTCAGATAAAGTTGCGTGTGAATGTAGTAGCAGTTGATATTCTTCTTTTGGACCCTGACTCAGACATACAGTACAGCTACAGCTAATGCAATGCATTATTGTGTGCTAGGAAACAGGCTAGAAATAGTAAACATAGGGAAAAAGGTCAGAAAAATACCTTATAGGACATCAAAGCCTATCCCAATTCATGAATCAATTATAGCATCCTTTCCAAAAGTATGTTGTTTATTGTTAGGGTCTAAAATGTTTGTACTCATATTGATATTCCCCTATCTATATTGGAGTTAATACAGTATGGGATTACATCTGTTCTGTCATGGCTTTACAGCATTGGTAGGTTACGGTCACTTTAACAACTGAATGCCAACTAGATCCTGTTCCATTTACACAACTCTGAAGACTGTGAGGGTGCTGGTAATCATGTAGACACCAATTTGGACACTAGCATACATCTTTACAATATGTTTTGGTGCTGTCCTTCAGTTTTCTCTCTGCTTTCCTCCAGTTTTTCATGATACTAATTTGTAACATTATTACTTAAAAAAAAAAAAAAAAAGTTTCCTAAAAGGACCATTAAAAAAAAAAAAAAAGCAAATTCAGTAAACAAAAAATTATTTTGTAAGAAAAACAAATTCTATATTCAAATTAAGGAAGTAAAAATGTCCTGGTAAGGCTGAATCAGTTCTTCACATAAGTTTGTTATGTTCATATGTGACTTCACATTATCCTCTCTGATCTATAGTGATTTTAGAAGAATCATGTTAAAAAGCACTTTCCGATTTAGTATTTGCATTAATCTTCACCAGGATTTTCACTGGAAAATATCAGCCTGTATTCAAAGATTCTACTTATATTCATACAGTGAAAGTAAACAAAAATAGCCCTTTTGTATATAATCATTATTAATAGTGAGTTACAAACCAGTGTTTAGAGTTATAAAAAGTAATACAAAATACTTGCAGCACTTTCTAGTTGCAAAGATAAACATTATCGTGTTAGCCTAGAATTTTAGTATGTCAACATGAAGCCCTTTAAACTTATAAAATTGTAATGAAAAGAAATTATTATATTCTGATTAGTGATAATCTGCTGACATTGGATTGGTCCATGGAAATGTCTTATCTGTATGCAAATTTGTTTGTGGTAAGAAGGAAATCTGTATGAGTTTTGCCCCCCGAATTCATACACTTCAGTATTCCCTTCATATATGAGATGACTGCAAGTACATTAAAAGTAAACTCAAGCCCTATGTAGTCAAACAGAGGGAAGCCAAACCAGCAATTCTGGTGATGCTACAGCTCATTAAAGATGTAAATTAAAAATACTAGCAACATAGAGATTTGCTTAACCTTTTACCAGTATGCAAATCCCTAATCTGATCCTTATATAAGGTTGGTTGTTTTATTACAAAGTTTAATAAAGAAGTCCCTTGAGGCATTAAACTTAAAGTTCATTGTCAGATATTACTTCAGTACCGTACATTAGGATTACTTTCAGATTTGTTTGTGTGG
Organism: Athene cunicularia; assembly: GCF_003259725.1. Classification (NCBI taxonomy): domain Eukaryota; kingdom Metazoa; phylum Chordata; class Aves; order Strigiformes; family Strigidae; genus Athene; species Athene cunicularia. Next base: position 22,820,903 of record NW_020799098.1, read on the forward strand.
AGATGATCTATTTCACTTTTGAACAGAGAAACTGAATATGTTTGTAGACGGTTCTGGACAATTTTCATAGGTGTTCAATCGCGGAATTTAAGTTTGAGGAAAAATCTCACATATGCTTTTACTGGTCAAATCCAGGCGTCCTGTGAGAGACTACTACAGTTCATCACAGTAACTTCAAAGGGCACATGTTGAAGGTCAGTTTGCATTTTGGATGCATCTGTTTCCCATTTGTCTTACAAGACTGTATGAAAATACCACGTTTCCAAATTTTTTTTTTTTTTCTTAAAAGGAATTTCCATAGAAAAATAGTGTTTCTAGGTCTTGTGATTCTGTCCCAAATCTTATAGTATTTGGATAAAGTTAGTTTCAGTTTTGTTCTCTTCACAGTCCCCCTGTCTGCTGTGAAAGTGTGAATACAATGTTTAGGTTATATGCATTCTCCCATGTGTGTTTTTTAATTCTTTCCACAAATTAAAAAAAAAAAAAAAAAAAAAAAAAAAAAAAAACCTTATGGCTACAGAAAAAAAAAAAAAAAAAACAAAAACAACAAACACTTGAAAATGTGACTTGAATGAACTGACGTAGACAGAAAATGATGTCATACTATATATGTTTCTCAAGTACTGAGTCAAAGAACAAGCCAAAGTGTTACAACACAGAAGTGGATATATTATCAAGTTTGTCTACTGTGTATTGGCTGAGACTTTATTAATGTAATTTAAGCACAGAAGCTGATGTTTAGTATTTAGTGTGTAGAAGCTCTTTCAGTATTTGTTTATTAGCGTCATGGGAAAAGCTGAACATATGGACAGGGCTAGAAAGTATCTCTTCATATGTGACACTAAAACTGTGTTCCAATCTCTACTTCAAAAGGTATGAGCAGCAACTGTTAGTCCTAGGTTTTCCTTCCAATTTTTAGTACACAACTGTCTGAATTAACAAAAAATTGTTCCTGATAGTCTGTACTTTAAAAAAGTTGATAATGTATATATGATTCTCTTTTCCAAAATAATTAATGAATTTAAACAAAATGTTAAACTTCTATATTCAATTTATCAGTATTACTTTGCAGATACACTCAGGTATGGCAGCAGTATCATACACACACACACACACAGAAAAAAAAAATGTACTTTTCTGCATTTATCTTTACAGCTTCCATTGAAATTCCACTTACACAACACTGTAATTACTCCACCCTTGACACAGTTCAAGTAACTCAGAGAGTACAGTTTGGAATCACTTTGTCACATGCCAAACAGCAGGCAGTAAATCTCTGACAACATAAATTAGGCACTTTCTGAAATAAGGAGCAATGATTGATCACCTCAGAGAATACCTGGCAGAATTACCCATCCTTGTGAGTACTAATCCTTACTGACAAACACTGTACAGTAATTCCAGCCCATGTTGCATCATCTCACATAGCTGAACTTAGTTCCTTATGAACTGAAAGAAGGTAAGCTATCCCAAAGGTTCATCTTGATAATATAAGGAGAGACAAAATCCCCTGCCAACGTACATCTATGAAAATAAAATTTTAATTGTATTAATTATATATGGTATATGTGAGTTGCCTTATAAAATAATACTGTTTTTTCTTTACAAGAACATTTTTAACAAATAATTCACAAAATTCTAATTCTTTGTTAATTTTTAATTTTTTCGCCTTTAGATATAATATTGTTGTATATTATGGTCACAATATTTTAAAATTTTATTTCTGATTCCTCACTCATAAAATTTTCCAATTTTTTTATACCTATATCTTTGCAGAGTAATTTACAGTACACAATCATAAAATATCCTGTTGTGAGGAATATGACATGTACTGATGCATTCCTGAATGTCATGAAGCTGAGCCAATCTTGACTGTAAAAACTGTTCCATTAGGAAAAGCACAACTCTGTAAGCATCCATCCAGCATGAACGTTTTTGACCTCTATACTTTGTAGAATAACGGAAGTATGCCTATAATTATGTGCATTTTAAAATGTGCTACTCCCACCCAGACTGAGACTGCACGTCCACAAGTTGAAGTGGTAGAATAGGAAAGAAACTGCAATTCATCCTGTATCTTGGAATAAACCCAGACATTGTGCAGCGTGTGGATATACCTAATCCTGCCTTGTTCCCATTCAGAGTGTGCACACAATCACAGTCCCAAATACAATTCCACTCTCTCCGGTTTGTCCTAGAAAACGGTGCTTTCTCCTCCTTTATATTAAGAACGTTTTCTTCAAATTTTTGTCTGTATTGAATACAATTGAATGAATTAATTTTTTTATAGACTCTTCCCACAACATTCCCAGGTTATCAAGAACCTAGAATATACATTCTTTGCAGTTAGAAATAGCTATGACACTTAGGATGGCAGCAAAATAGTTTCTGTTTTGCCTGTTGGGGAGGTGGGGGGGGAAATCCTCATGTACCTTACAGCTAGTTTAACATCAAACTCCTCAGCTAATTTGATATGCAAATGCTTTGTTCAGTACGTATACAAAGCTTTATCTTTAATCAACATTATTAAACCCCTTTGTTATTTAATAACAATAAATTTATAATTCTATTTGAACATTGAATTTCAATTTTTTTCCCATATCAGCAGAGATTTAACATTCCAATATGGATGGAAAGCTAAAGCTTCCCAACAGTTCAAATTCTAATGAACGCTCAGGAAATGTTTCTACTTTTTGCCCAACTCTGTTTGCTTTTTAGAACTGAGAATGTTTTCATTCATGTGATGTGCATTTCAAGTCACCATTTTTAATTATACAGTCATAAAATATTATAGATTTTTTTTTCAAGAAAATTTAAATTTCCTAGTTTCCAGTTAGTCATCAAATTGGTCAAAGCACTTAGATTTTCTAGATCTTACCAAAAAAAAATACAGTGGTCAGAAAACATCTTTCTCACTTGTATTTATTGCATTGGAGAAAAAAAAAAATCTAGTACACTTCAGACTTTGTGTCTCTCATATCTATCTTTAAGGATACTGCAGAAAATATTCTCTACTGTGCAGCAGTAGAAGGACATTACCTTTTGATGGCAATGGAAATTATTTTCTTTGGCTTGTTCAGAAGGAACTTGAAAAAAATTATCATAAGATCTTTCAGTAAAATTGCTTGCGGATTTCAAATAATTAGGTTTTTAGGGTAGAAATTACAAGACATGTAAAAAGTCTCACCCCAATTTTATGATCTCTGGCAACAGAGCAGTAGTTCTCTAGAACAGAAATAAAGGTTAGAGTTTTGATGACATTCTTGATCAGCTTCCTTATCTCAATAGAGCTGAATAAGTACATATAAAATGCAACTACAACTATAATTTTTTTCACTGTCACAGTATTTTACTACCATTAGCAAAAATTCTTGACTAGGGGTCAACTGTGCATATTTGTCCAATAATTTGAAATTCTCTGTGCTCTGCTGAGTAACGTTAGGAACTAGTTGCTCTGAGACAGGTGCCATTGCCCTTGATGTTAAGTAGTGACCCATGAATGCTTGCAGCAACTGACCCACACCAAACTATAATCCAGGTAGAACTGGATTGTTTAACTGGAAATATTTTCAGACAGCTGTGAATAGAGGCAAAATAGGTTGTAAGAATATGAAAGATTTTGTTACAGGGTAAGTACAGGATAACTAAATTGATAGATGTAATGAAACAATCAGACTCAATAAATTACTGAAAATCTGTAAATACATTATGTTGATTCAATGTTCTTTGATTTATCAAGTAATTTAAATCATATCACAGATCTTTAGTTATGGTTAATGTTTTTTCATGTCCCTTTTAGAAGTCTATTAAATACAAGCACTTTAGAAATAGATATCAGTATTGTATCAATAACTCAAAGAGAAATCACAGAACCATAGAATGATTTGGGTTGGAAGGGACCTCAAAGGCCTTCTAGTTCCACCCCCACTGCCCTGGGCAGGGACACCTTCCACTAGACCAGGTTGCTCAGAGCCCCATCCAGCCTGGCCATGAGCACTCCAGGGAGGCGGCAGCCAAGACTTCTACAGGCAATGTGTGCCAGTGTCTCACCACTCTCACAGAAAATAATTTATTCCTTATATCTAATCTAAATCTACCCTTTTTCAGTTTAAAACCATAACCTCACATCCCATCACTACATTCCCTGATAAAGAGTCCCTCCCCATCTTTCCTGTAGCCCCTTTAAGTACTGGAAGGCTGCTATAAGGTCTCTCCAGAGCCTTCTCTTCTCCAGGCTGAACAATCCCTGTCCTCATAAGGGAGGTGTTCCAGCCCTCTAATCATCTTTGTGACCCTCTCTGGACCTGCTCAAGCAGTTCCATGTCCTTCTTATATTGGGAGCTCCAGAGCTGGACACAATATTGCAGGTGGGGTCTCAGGAGAGCAGAGTAGAGGGGGAGAATCACCTCCCTTAGACTGCTGGCCACACTTCTCTTGATTCAGCCCAGGATACATTTGGCTTTCTGGGCTGTGAGCACACACTGATGGCTCATAGCCAAATTTCCATCCACTAATACCCCCAAGTCCTTCTCCGCAGGGCTGCTCTCAATCCACATATCGTCCAGCCTTGGGATGTGCTTGGGATTGCCTCGATCCATGTGAAGGATCTTGGCTGCCACCAATCACTTTCTTATCTTCCATGTGACTTTCCATAGTTTCCAGGAGGATCTGCTCTGTGATGTTGCCAGGCACAGAATTCAGACTGACTGGTCTTTAGTTCCCCAGGTCTTCCTTTTATCCCTTTTTAGAAATGGGGTTATTTTTACTCTTTTCCAGTCAGTGGGAACTTCACTGGACTGCCACAACTTCTTAAATATGATCAATAGTGCTTAGCCACTTTATCTGACAGTTCCCTCATGACCCACAGATCCATCTCATCACGTACCATGGACTTGTGCACCTTCAGGTTCCTTAGATGGTCTTGAACCTGGTGTCCTCCTACAGTGGGCAGTTCTTCATTCTCCCAGTCCCTGACTTTGTCTTGGGTGGTGTGGCCGGAGCACTTGCTGGAGAAGACAGTGGTAATAATAAATATTTGTCTTTTCTACCACAAGTTTAGAAAAAAATAAGTATTTAACTTTTGCCATAGTGTTTTCTGTGTTTATTTGTAGTTTATTATTTGAGTTAACTTTTCATCCATCCAGCAACTACATTTGGAAGGACATCTTTTTAGTATTTTTTTAAACTGTGTTAGCATTCAAATATCTTACTTTTTCCTCATTTCTGTCACTTATTTCAATACATAGTCCCATTGTTGTTTTGATTTTTAAATCATTCAGGAGAAGAATGATACTGCAGCACATCATATGTGTGTGTTCATTTTAAAGGTGTTCTGAAGAACCAGTATCAATAAATATTTTGTACAAGCACTCACATTATCTGGATCAGTTTGAACTCACAGTTATTTGTCAATATTGCTCATTTCCCTGTTCTGTTTATACGCAAAACAAATGTACACCTCTAGCTTTGACTAAGCTAATGACTACCTAATAATGAAATCCCCACAATTTTAGCTTAGTCAGGGTTCTTCTCCATCACATCACACTGGGTCCTTAATTTGTTCTGCTCTTTTGTCTTCACATTTGTGTTTCCATCACTTTTATTATATTAGCATAGGATGAATGACTCTTCACAAGACATGAATTAGACATGTATGGACGCCTGAGAAAACCTGGAACTGATTTAGAATGGAAAGTCAAATGAAAGTCTCCATCTCCTTATGCATACTAGAAATATCCACCTATTAAAAATATTGTTTCCTTTACTGAGCAAATACAAATAGAAAAAAATAAACAGAGCTTTGCCACTTTTCAAGAAGGCGTAAGAAGGTAAGTATGATTGTTGATAGTTCTGTTTAGTTACATGCCCTTGAAGATTCTCTCCCTGCATTTTTTATTTTGCCTGATGCTGCAGAATGAAATATCAAGTACCTCTCTCCATACCCATGCATTAAATACAAAGCCAATTTTTCCTCTAATTTTAAAGGAGATAAGTCCATAGAAGCTCCATTAATTTTAACTGAAATACACTAAAGTAAGTACTGATCAAAACTGGACTTTATGGATTCATCACTGCAGAACATCCACACAGGTTTTACTCTGAAAACAGAAGCCAACCAATGCCATGTCAGAGTGAGTGGAAGACTGGGTGCTGTGGGTCTACAGATTCTTATGACAGTAAACATACTGTTCAAATGCGTAATTTGTATCTATTTTTCAGTGATACAAGTGACTGTAAATAATGAACATATGTTTCAGATGCATTTAGAATGGTTAACTCCACTGTGTTTCTGTTCATACGTATGCTCTTGCAGAAACCGAGTTATCAGGTCACCAGAAGAAAGTTAAGAAAGTTTGAAAACCATGTTGTACTGGAACAGTTATTATCAAAGAGTACTGTGCAATGTACTACATACCTTTATTGGCAGTTAAGACCGTAGGAAGTGAAAATACTCCAACACTTTGCAGATTTAAGGTTGTGTTTTGTCAGTGGATGGAACAACTTTAGCCAGTTTGTTTACATTATTGCAATGACTACAGTGAAAAGGTTTTCCATTGTAATTCAGCATAAATTACCTGGACCATTGTGTTAATGCGTTGCTTGTTTTCCAGCTCATCGGAGATAACCTGGTAGACAGAACTAGTAAGTAAATATTTGGTAAGCAGTACTTTTTCATTACTGAAATTTATAATTATAGTTATTTCCCGCCTCAATAATTGAACATATCTAATTGCTTTCCCTTTTAACTTTAATGCTAGGTTTTAAACTGGTGAATGGACAGGAAAGCACCATTAGAGACATTATTCTAGTGTTGCCTTCCCTCCTGTACAATGATTTGAACTCAAGCAATAAAGTTAAATGGAAAAGGCACTATACAAGATTTTCAATTACAGCAGAGGCAGGGAGCCACAATTATCCCTTTCATTACTGAAATACTTCTCATAGATACACAGGCAGAATCCCTGCTGCTGCTACTTCTGCTATTCCTGTTGCTGTTACTGCTGCTCTTAAATTGAAGTGCCCTTGAAAACAGATGAGGTTATAGGTCACCGAATAGAAGTTAAAATTGTGAAAAATGTATATTAACAAGAAAATGGGGAAAAAAAAAAAAAAAAAAAAAAAAAAAAAAAAAAAAAGAATAAGAGCAGGAACACTGAGACATTTAAGCCTTCCTTTTTCCCTATCTCTTCTGCAAAGAGATGATGATTCTCCAGATCGGTAAAAAACTGTAATAGTAGCAACTGTGCCACTAGGTTGTCAATGTGCAAGAAATATGAGTGTGCACCCTGTCTGTCTTTTAACAGTACTTATATCCAGAGATATTTTGTACCAAGAATCCACTGACTGAACAATCAGGTGCATTCCATCTCTGATATACCCATCTTTTACTGTGTTATGAATTACCAAGAAAAAAAAAAAAATCCTTTTTTATTGTTTTGAACACCTTTCAATGAAAGATATCATATCTCAGGAGCAGTTTTTTATTTCCCCTGTCTACTGCGTTCCACTTTGGAAGTGAATACCCTTTCTACCAAGCACATAAAACTAACCGACCACTTGAAGAGTGGAACTGCAAATCACAAATATTTGCATAGCCCCAAACGTGGTTTACCTTAGCCTTTTGTGAGGTGGACCAACAATTCAAATCTCACCTATCAGATTCCTGTGTGATTCAGAATTGGTTCCTCTTCAAGAACTAATTCAAAATATAGGAAGAAAGCACCCTATGTCATCTTTTCTTCCATACAGGAGAAAATCATGACCTATCCTATTAATACTGAAGAAGATGAAGAATATTAAGAGTGTTAAGATTCTGTTTCAGACTGAGCAAAATAGGTGTTCAGAAGCATATGAAGTTTATGTAAAAGCCAAGAAAAACTGTCTAAGCACAGATGAGAGATTACATAAGACAAAAGATCCAAACCTGGGCCTTCACCCAACAAGAGTGACAGCACTCACCTGTTAACATACAGGCTAAAGGTATGTTGCAAGGAACACACTGCATATTGATATATTGTGAGAGAATTGCAGTCATGCAGAAGTCTGGCTGAAAATTCCAGTCATGAAGAGCTGCCCAATCCTTAAAATATTCTGATGAATAATGAAGTCCAGAGAAGATGTTACATACAGGAAGAATACTTTTCAAAGTCCTTTAAAAATGTCATACTTTTACAAGAAAAAAAATAAAAGCAAAGCCTTCTGAAATACCTCAAAAACTTCTTTCTTCCTTCTTCCAGTGTTGGATCAAAGACTTTGGAAAGGGGGTTTTTGTGGTTTCCGTTGGGTTTTTTTTCTCTCTTTTTTGACAAAATTAAAACACACATAATTATGAATGAAATAATTTGCATCTTCAGAGTCACACTGACTTCAAAATATAATCACATGTGATTATGTGAACACACCATACTTTATTCATGCTGGAAATTATTTCTCATCTGTGGCAGGAACATGCCAACACCCCCCCCATCCCCAGGGGCTAGGGCTTATAACATGGCAGCTGCCAGCTCTTTCACACACTTATTTTCACGCCTCTGGCAGAACCTGTGATTGCTGTCACATACACATCCTGGCTGGGTGCACACCAACACAACCGCTGTCCCGCTTCTAGTGGGAAAAGGAAGGTGGGACCCCTAGTCAACAGAGAAGATCCTCAGCCAATGAAACACTCCAGTTGAGAGAAACTCAATATCATATTGATCATATATGACCATAGTTCAGATCCAACCAGGCTATAAAATGGGCCCCCACCAGAGACCTCCTTTGATCAGGTCTGTGATCAGAAGCTGTCCCCATAGGACTAGGATACCACACAAGAAAACTTCCCAGGACTGAGTGCCCTGAACCCCTCCCTGGTGAGTGAGTACTTCTTGGACATGCTTGAGTGAGCCCTGGCCCCATTGGGTGAGCGATTACATCTTCTGGGTACCCTTGGATGAGAGCTTTCCTCTTCAGCATGCACACTCTGGAGTCATCACTCTTATGTGTCGTCATCCTTCCGTGTGATGTAGTAATAACTCCCCCAATTGATACTATAATGTTATTGGAGAGTTTTTTGATTATCCACATTGTCTCATTGGTTTTGGCTGTTTGGGTTTGGTTACAAATTAAAGTTTGTTCAAGTTCACTATCTATGTGAAGCTGCTTTGGTATACCTCCATAATACTGTCTGATTAAAATTATCAGACATGCTGTTTTTGGCGGGGGGGTGGGGGAGCTAGAATGTCGGTGACTTTCTAATGACAGTTCCATAATAGCAAGTATTACTTTGAGTAGTGTATGAGCCTTTTCTGACTCTTTTCAGCTGAAGATACTGGAGCCTTCGAAACACTCATCTCTGTCTCTGAGGAGAATAATCTTTCTTAACTCTAAAACCCTTTATTGATATCCTGGCAATTTATACTCTTGCTGAACTATTACTCTGCAGTGGAGTGCAAGATACACTTTCTGTCACTGTGTGATAGTGTCTAATCTCAAAATTTTCTGTAGTAAAATAACTGACAGTTATAACAGACACAGAATGAGAAGGTATCCAGATCAACCACAAAGTCTGCAGCTTGGAAAACTGTCACTGAACTTGGCAGACCATTTGATGTGATCCAGAAGAGCATTTGAACTTGGTAAACCATTTGGTCTGATCCATAAGAGCATTTCTTATGTTCTTATGCTATTTTAACATGTTAAGTATAAGCCTTATTCTTAGTCATGCTAAAGGAATCCATTTCAGCTTAAAAACTTTTCTGACATTTATCCCCAAAACAAATATCACCAGTCAAATCTAAGGACACTAACAATCAGCTGGGAATCAGAAATGTTTCTAACTCATGAAATGATTTGCTAAAGTCAGTTCATGATGAATATTTGGAGATAAATTCTAAAGGAAATAAGATAATGAAATGAGAAAATTGAATATTTAGAGATAAATATTCCAGTATATTCCAGTAACGGGCAAACCATAGCTCCAAATACAGAGAAGGCAGTAATGTTGGAATATTAAAATATTTTTCTTCATTTAAAAGCCAAAAAAAAAAAAAAAAAAAAAAAAAACTAGACTGAAGATTAGAAAATACTGCCAATTGCTAGACATGTCAAGACGTTCTTTTGTTCTCCCTCATTATACATATGTTTAGTAGATTTACTCAGGAAATTTACTATTTATATATTAAATACAAATGCAAAATTAAAAACAAGAGCATCATCTTATTGTTGCTTTCATGTATACAGGTTTAGTAAGATAAAAAAAATCTTTAAAAAAAAGCACCTAAGAAACCTTTTTCAAAAAAATCCCTTCTCCTTCACCACATCTAGTCTCCCATTTTTTGGAAGATTTTTGCACAGAATAAATCTCATCCTATGAAAGTTTCAATCGGAATCCTTGTCCCCACCCGGTATTTTCAGAAGCACTGATCTCTTTAACACATCCTGTCTTTGCTTTCCATCTCTCTATTTAATTGTTCTTTCCTTCTTTTCCTTTCCTACAGGATCTTAGATTATCCCAAGTTTTCCCACCTCCATAGCTGCTACCTATCACATTGAGTCACTGCAGAGCTGAAGAAAGATGCAACTGAGTCTTTGCGCCAGCTGCCTCTTATCAGCTCAGCCAAAGTAAGGCTGAATGCCAGGAAAACAAGCAACAGGAGGCAGGCAGGATAAAAGACTGGAAGTATGGGTAGAATACTAAATATCTGCAGCCAGTAATGAAAAGAGAAACTACTATTGCCCACACTACCCTCATTTTTCTTCTCCCATTTTCTCATAGCAACGTATATATATATATATATATATATATATTTAATTCCAATCCAATGAAAGGTGATAAGCCAAGAAGACTGTAGGATCCAAGTAATTAATTGCTTTTTTTGGTTTTTTTTCTTTGTTCTTCCCTTCTACTACCCATATATCAGGAAAGAATATATTATAATTTGTGATGAAGGGTAAAAAGTAACCTTGTTATATTGCTCAGGAGCAAAATCAACAGTCCACAGTTTAAGGACCTTTGTCTCAAAGCAATGATGTAGACATCCTTCCACCTTTTTGCTGCCTCCTCAGTGTCATAGTGTATAAACTGAAAAATCTGTGGACAGAATCTGCTCTTAATTTTAAAGAAACTGAACTTAGGTTGTGCGGGAGAGCTGAGCACGCACACGACCAATGCAATCAAGCAATACCCGTTTATTACAACTAAGAAAGCCCTTCTATAATGTTCTCCCACACACGTGAGCAACATGCAGTATAAGTCCTCAAGACTGGACAGTTAACTTAGCCCGCGCTTTAAACCTTCTTATGATTGGATAAAAGGTGCCACATCAGCCTTGCCAGGCTTCCTGCCTTGTGGAACTTCCTCTTCCATCCCAAGCCCTTCCGGGGGATGTTTGTCTCATCGAGTTTCTCCCCCCTCATTCAGGGTCACATCCTTATCACATTCTTGCTCAGCTGAGGCTCTTATCAGTCTTGTTCTCACGCAGGATTGCTCACATGGCCATTCTCTCGCAGAAGGCACTCTAGAATCCCAACAAGGTTGAATTAAAACTTGAATGAAACTCAGTTTCTCTAGCTCCTTGTGACAGTCCTATGAAACCATAGTTAATGCCTCAAACATCCTATAAAGAACTTTGATAAAGGAAATAGTTTCTAGGGAAATGCCGGGGCTGTGCAGGTTATGGCAGGAAGGTGCAGTGAGGGGGGCATCCCGCAGAGGTGGGACCACACTTTTCTGCGGCTGAATTTCCCCATCTTTAGTGACTTCATAAAGAGCCAATATAGGAGCCATTTTCATGATGCATGTCCCAGGAAGAAAGATCAGATAATGGTCACACCTTCAAGGCAGGGAGTAACTCCCCAACAACCCCCAAGCCCACTGACACATTTCCAGAAGAATCTGAAGGTACAAACTACACATGCACGAAAGCAAAAATAATTCTAAAAGTACAGGCTGCATGATACCTAATTAGTCTAAAGAGTCCAAGTTCCCACCCAGAGGAGGGGCAAGGAAGTACAAAAGGACACAAGTCAAAGCCCTGGGTGGATGTGCCTCTCCAGAACAGGACCCCTAGGTTGGCTGGACCTACACTGCAACCAGGACTGGTGAAATATTTCTTTTTTGTCTTTTTCTCTCCCTCTCTGCCTCCCTTGATCTCTTCTTCTCTCTACCTCTCCTTTTTCCTCTCATTCTGTATCCGTGTGTAAAAAGCAAGGCTTGTTGGGGCTTGTTTGTGGCTTCTCAGGGTATGTTGTAAGGTTTGCAGTCTGTCAGTGTATGTTATGAGTTTTGCTGCTTGTTGTGAGGGTTGCAAGGCTTACTGACGAAGTTTCATGCCAACACCTGTTGTGAGCAAATAAAATTGGGTTTTGTGAATTGAAGAATCCCTGGTGTCATTTCACCTTTACCCTGACCTGGGAATCAGGTCTTCTTTCCCAAGAAATTGTAGCATGGCACTCCTAAACTCAGGTGTCTGTAATTCAGGGAAAAAGAGCTCCTACAAGCTTAGATTCTTTCTGTTGTTCATAGGAGCAATGATCCATAGCATACAATTACATTGTAAGGATCCATTCTTGGAGTTGACAATTCTATTTCATGAGAACTTTTATCGTATGATCTTTCTCAAAGTCTCTTTCCCTGCACGGAATTCCTAACGCTGACAGCAGGTCACACCACTCTCAGATTCACATGAAGCCCAATGGAAAAAACAAAACTTCAGTTGTAGTCTGGTATCTGTAAATGGTAGGTTTATACCTAGGCCTGCTATAGGCAATACATGGAGTATGTATGTATGTATGTAAACAGAAGCAGAAGTTATTAAAAGTTGTTTTGTATATTTGTGAGAACATGTTTCAAAGCGTAACTCACCTTTTATTTTATTTTAGTTTTTATTTTACAAAACATAATTCAAACAAACAAGGATATATCAACAAATTTTGTTCCAAAGTATACTAGACAACAATAAATGTGTATCTAATCTAAGAAATGAAATACAAGCCAAATCAATATGGAACAGCTTCATGTCAATGCAGTTCTGGTGTCTGTGTCCATCCCCAGCTGTTAGAACATCAGGCTTGTCCTGTCTCTCACAGACAAACTTTTGTTATGGCTGGCTGTAGTATGCACTAAAGAAAATTCAAGGCAAGTATGTGTGTCCAGGTGTACACAACAGGAGAGTAATTTTTTTCCTACTTGGTAACGAATCATCATTGGAATCTAGTGGAGCACAACTTTAATCTTGCCCAGAAGAGTCCTCACTCTTTGCACTTGCAGTTATCAGTATACTGAACTTCTCAGTTATGGAAGTGAGCAGCATGTGGCATTTTGTGACATGTGGAGTTAATATGGCACTTCCATAAGATACAGTAAAAAGCTTCTAGTAAAATTAGGGCAAAAGAACATGTGTGTCCCCCCTGCTTCCAGGGGCACACAATTCATAAAACCTCTGCCCTCACTTTCCAAATGATAAAATAATAAAGAGTGAGATTTCATGATACATCACAGAATTCTTACACTGATGGCTTTCAGTTATTTCTAAGGCTTTCTGATCATGAAATATTATGGGTGAGGTGTACCACCTATGGTCTGTTTTGGTGGGCAGTTGCTGTATTTGGAAATTCAACAGCACTTTTGTACCATTTCCACTTTAAGAGGGCCCTCTTAGCATCAGTCCTGATGTCATCCTTCTGTTCCTGACACATACCTGACACCCAGCTTGTGAACTTTTCTGCATGATTTGTCAACAGTTCTGTAATGGAAAAATATTTACTGAAGAAAATAACTGGGCTTTCTGGAGTTTTCAAACCTCTATGTCCCTCTTATCCAGTGTAAATATATTGGAATAGGACAAGGGTTTCCCACTTAATCCCTAGCTACAAAAAGCAGCTTAAAAGTGTCACTAGAGTGTAATCATCTGCAGGCAGCCTACAACAACTCTAATGTGGGAGATTGCCCTGGTGCCACAGTGAAGTGTGGGAACAAGCACCATTCTGGTGACTCTAGCATTACAGTGACAGAAGTGACCATCTGGCAGTAACTGAAGTGCAGTGAGCCTGGCCCATACAACCAAACTCATTGAGTATGTCTACATTAATAACTAGTCTAGAGCAAAGACAGAAGGTGCTGGGTTTTATTTGCTATGACAGGCTATGGTCACAGGACCATTTATCTTCGCAGTGAAGCTTGTTCCAGCCACCAGACCAAGGAATGCTCTCATCATGTATAAAGAACTGATTACTGAGAGACCATGCATACACACTGCAAGCAAGGTGCTCTGGATTGCACCCCTGTGTGCAATTTCAGCCTTGGTCCCTGCAGGAGAGAAACTGCTTTGAGCTATCAGTGATCTCCTAGGTGGCATAATGCAAGGCGCCAGCTACAGACACCAGCAAATTCACACCAAGCAGAACCCCGGCAGGGCACTAACCTGGTAATGTAGAAGCACCTGTCGTGGACTTAGTATTTGCCTTCTACTGTCTGTGACAGAAATAGCCTATGGGATGAGGAAAGCGCATGGAAGATGGAGTCACTGGAAGCCTTTGTGACTGGAAAACCCAAGAAGCCATTGCAACTTCACCACCTTCAGTTAGGACCAGAGCTTTGGCACAGTACTTGGGTCACTGATGAATATCCTGCAACCTTCAAAAAAACTTCTGAAGAGTAGGTGGAAGACCTCTGTATCCGGGATAAAGCCCTTCCAGATCCAGGACTAAAGTAAAGATAGGAGCAGTTTGTACGAAAGGTAAAGATAGGGGTTCCCCCAACAAATATTTTAATTCTGTGCAGAACACAGAGAGGGAATAGTAGATGTTGAATCTGGTTAGAAGTAAGTTATTTAAAGCAAAAAATTAGTCCTCTAAACATGAAAACTGATAGGAAACTAGAAACATAACTAAACATTCTGCCTTCATACATAGTTCCTCTATGTCTATTAGTTTCATTTCAATGGAAGATAAATATCGCTAGGTATATTCTATGGTCTAACCATCAGAATATTCTTAACATTTAAAAACATGTTTTTAATGATAATTTATGCATATCAAATGGAAACTTTAAGAATTTGTTTTCTTAAATACCAATTTACAAATGGTTTATCCTCCTAAATAAAAATACAATAGTCAACACACTGAAAAACCTTTAGATCCTGCAATCTCCATCAGGGAACTGATGTATCAGGAATGATTAATTTCTCATAACTTACAGTTACACTCAACTTGTCTAGCTGTTGCCATCATGCTTTCTCTACATTATCTTCTTTAATGGTTTTGGAATAAGATTTGCTATATCATTACCATAAACATTGCCTTGCCAACAGCTGTTGTACATTTCTCAGTCTCCCTTTCAATATTATATGGCATTTTAAACAAATGAAAATCAACTGGTGTCTTTAACAAGCTTGCTATTGACTCTGATGATTTAAAAAAAAAAAAAAAAAATCCAACAAAAACCCAGAAATATAAAGGAAAAATATAACAAAACTCATTGTAGCTGAATTTCAAAGATCCATCTGTAGACTCTTTGCAACAGTTTCTGCATAGCTATCAGTCCTTTCTTTTATTTGACATGTAAGTTGTCTACAAGACATTGGCAGATGCACATGTTTGTGACAGCAGTAACACGGCAGTGACACCCAGCTGTTTTTTCTATTACTGACAACTTTGCTTCTTGATTCTGTTCAAGCTTGAAAGAAGCTTGAATTTAAAACAAGGGGATATGTATTTTACTAAAATTAACAATAGCTAGCTATTAGTTATGAGGAAAAAAATTACAGAGGTAGGATTTCTAGTTAATTCTTTTTTTTTAGAGAGGTAATACTCAAATAGATCAATCTCTGCCTCCAATTATCCCAGTAGTAGTAATCATGTTGATCAAAAATATATAAAAATAAAAAGCTAGAAAAATATGCCTTTATCCAAAGCTCTCATTTTTCCTGAAATTTCCTTTTCTGGAATTTTCCTTTCGTTACCAAAGTATATCCTGATTTGCACTAACCACTCATGCCTATGAATTCTGCAAATGACCTAGCAAACAGAAACCTGACCCTGGAGGCTTGAAGAGAACTCATGACAACACTGCTATGTCTAAATCTGAATCCTAAGCTAGATATTTGAAAAGTGCATTGCAATTTTGGGATATTTTAAACATGGATCTTCTGTTCTTCTGAACTTTTTAGCCACACGCTTCAGAAGAAGGAGAATTCAACCCTATAATGTTTCTGTGTTAAATGTACACAGAATCTTAGATTAAAGCATGTCAGCAGCAGCCTCTCTCTTGCATGTGATTACTCTTGTGAAACATTGGAGAAAGGCAAGCTGTGCTGTCAGTGTTGTGCAAACTAATACTGATACACTAACACACTCATAAATTGTCCCTCCTGCAGGCCTTTTTTCTTAAACTAATAATTACGGTAATGATACGATGTTAGCATGCACAGAACTGTCAAGGAAACAATCATGTTTCATAAAAACAAACTTTGTTCTGAAAGCTGAATATTTTATATACTTAATGGGGAAAAAAAATGAAAAAATACAGTAGTGTTTGTAAACTATGCAGTGTTAGAAGTAAACAGAGGTTTGGATAGCCAGTAGCCCTGCAGTCAGAGTTTTCACTGCATCTGCTAACAACTAAAACATCTGCTAACTTAAGTCTCTGCCATTCATAATTCAGAAGAGAAACAAGGACATGGGTTTCCTATCTCAATACCTTCAACATTTTGTGTCATCTGTGAATATTTGTTTTTTTCTGTTCAGAAAACAAACAATTCCATCCTGACGTGAGTATTCTTCCATTTACATTTTGCTGTAAGATGGACATTTTAAGTTAAAAGATTTGACTGGAAATGTGTCAGCTAATGTGAACACTATCTAGAGGGGCAAAAGCTGTTGGTAATTTCCATTTTGTGAACAAAACCAGATGATACATGGTTTAGATATGCATTGAACAGAACTTACTAAAATGACAAATGAACTGCATTCACTAACAATTCTGTTATTCTGACATTAGGTTAAGTAACACTCTTGGAAGGCTGTAGTCTGTATGTTTAATTTCTCCATTACAGTGGATTGTTATTTCAGCACATAACAGAAACAATCTGCAATTTCTGACTCTACAGGTTTACAGCTCTGTGCTAGCTTTGGTGCTTTGCTGTTCTGTTTCTTTTCTTTCTTGTTTCCTATGATAATTCACAAAACAATGGTGGACAACATTGTCAATTTCTGGATTTTATGCATGAGCTTGTAAACATCAGACATAATTAGAAAAATGAGGAAGACAATCACAAACCAAATTCCCAAATTTTGTTAATTTATTTTGACAACTGAATTTCAATAATTTGTGGAGCTATGTAATGTGGTCTACTGTGTCTGAACACTATGAGATTTCATAGGATCACATTATTCTTTGCAGGGAAGTGAGAAAACATAGCCTGTTTGGCATAAAGTTAATTTATGTTCATTTGGTCCAACAGTTGTAGCAGCAGGACTAGGCATAACCACAAAAACATTGCTCACTGGCTCATGTACCCAGAAACAGAAATAATACAACACGACATCTCTTCAGTCACTGAGCTTGAAAAGTGACTGCTGAATATCAAACACATGCTAAGAAGTACTGACAATCAGTTCTGAAAATAAGAAAGTTTAAAAGATTCAATACAATTTTCTGATAACATATTCAAGTAAATCTCTGTCTACTCATTCTATAAATAATGGAATGAGATGAAAGGACTCATTCTCTAACCTCAACAGTTCGTGTCTACTCATTAGGCTTCTCTTTGGTCCTGCTGAGATTGAGCTAGTTTCAGAGTCTTATACTTAAGTGGCTGTATGGACAAAAAGCTTTGGGTAAGCTCTCATACTGCTGGCCCAGAGTGCAATCTATTACACCATCCAGACAAGCATCCCTGCCTACTAGTGACTCCTGAAATTCTCTGTAGGACGCTCCTTTCTTAATTATCCTTTAGCCCAAGGAATCAACCTATTGTTTCAGGTATTTATTTGTATAAAACTTCTACACCTGCAAAGAAAATGTTGCCAAAAGATTTTTAACTGTACAGTTCCAATTTTCTCTCTCCAAGTCAGAAGCTTTAGTGTTTTTCTTAAAAAAACTAAAAAGTCATCAATGCATAAATTTATTTTTTTCCTAAAATTGTACTTTCTCTTCCTAATCAAGTTAAGTCCTTCAAAGTATTTTCTCACTTATCTCTTAAAATAGTTTCTAAGCCTTTAGCCACAACTGAAGTTCAACATAACATACAGAAATAGTCTACTGTGCACGTAAGTCTTATCTTCAGTTAATTCTGTACACTGGTCTTTTTTTGAATCTTCAGGACTCATTCCTACCAGCGAATACCTGCAAGAATTCCTTTTAAAACGTTTCCAATCTTTCTTTTCATGTCATTTCTGTTCCAAAATTGATTTTAAGGAATACATTTTATTATGGATTCACTCCATGGTCAATTAGCAATTTTCCTAGCCTATAAAAAATAACACAGGGACTTTGAGCCCACACTATTTATACCTCGGGTAACTACCCTCATCCTTTCAATACTTTATGGCATACTCTCTGTCTCCCTCTTCATTCTATTTTTTTTTCCTCATCTTCATGACAAAATATCATTATTTTACAGACACAGAAAAAGATTTTACTGGAAAAAGAAAACCATTTGCAGCCATCTCAAGCCCAAACACTTTAAAAGCTATTAATATTTTCTTCTTTATTACATACATCCAGTATAGCTTTGAAAGCATCATTTGAATCCAGAACAAAACAAGCTACAAGAAGTTAAATAGGTTCAAATAAATTTTCATGCTTTGTGTGCTTATTGAAATCAAACCTCCAAAGTCTAAAGTTTGCTCAACATAGACTTCACTCCAGGCTGTAAGCTGTTTCCTAAATAGGTCTTTCAGATTGCTTCAGATCATTTTGGTCATTCAGGACATTCTGTGCCATGGAATAAAACAAAACCAACAGAAAATCTGAGACTGACACACACAGAAGCCTATTCATGTATTCAGTAATTCCTATTCCAGTCAGTCATTCTCACAGTATCTATAATTTTTGGTATAGTTTATCAACTTACATATTTTCAGTTTATTTCTCATCTTATATACTTTTATGTAATATTCCAGTCTTTCATAAACTGACTTCAGA
Organism: Athene cunicularia; assembly: GCF_003259725.1. NCBI lineage: Eukaryota > Metazoa > Chordata > Aves > Strigiformes > Strigidae > Athene > Athene cunicularia. The sequence goes on from NW_020799098.1 coordinate 22,840,029, forward strand.
GTAATAGCTGTCTTTATAGAACATGCCATTTTCTGAATTTTTACTAAGGTAAAAAGTCACTTTTTCATTTGTTTTCACTGCCAGTTACCTTTATATTAGCTGTTTATATTTTAAGATTTTGGAGAGTGGGGGGTTGGAGCACTTGTGGTGCTTTTCTTCAGTTATCTCACTTGTGACATGGACACCCATTGAAAGCAGGTGAAGTTTTTTTTTTCATTATCAAAAATTTCATTGAATATAAGGTGAATAACATTAACACACCTCCTCAGTCTTCTTAACAAGCCTATGAAATGAATCCATGTTACTGATTCTGCTCAGCAAGCAAAGTCTGGAGCAAAAGTTAGACACTATTTGCTACAGTTGACATTTTATTTATTTTAAAGGTTTAGTGGTGAACCTTCCTGTACAAGACATTATCAGGAAAGTGGAACCAGGCTTTTCACAGTGGATCATGGCAGGAAGGAAAGGGTATGAAAAGATACAAGAGATGTTCTGACTAGATATAAGAAAACAAAAAATCTGTCATGAGGAGAGTCACTATAGGAACAGTTTAGGTAACTGAGAGTTTGCATACTTTCCATCATTTAGTTTTTTAAGACGTAACTGGATAAAACCTTAAGCAATGCTAAAATATGTGACAACACTATACAGTTTCCTAAATACAACATATTCATAATCATAGCAATCTGAATCAAGAATGAAATAAAACCACGGTTAATTTGACGGGTAGTCTTGATGTATCTGCCATAGTCTTGACCTACCTTAATTAATTCTCGGGACATTCTAAAGGCTTTTCAGAATTTCCAAAACTTCTGTTTTTATCCCAAGAGAACAGCAGAGCTGGAATTATACCTTAGCCTACAGCCCTCAGTGAAAGGTTTACTTGCTGAAAATATTTTTGAGAAAACAAAAGAACAAACCCAAACCCCACCCTTTCAACTGGGTCCTGTGACACAGGTTTTTGTAGCAAGCCTTGGTGTATATTTCCACAGGGGTTTTTTATGATTTAGTTATTATTTAATTAGTCCTTTCAAATTTAATTAATACAGGCATTAAGGATGCCTGACTATAAGTATCTATGGCCTAAGTATTTTTATGAAAATTTAAACAGGAAAAATAGAAAACTAAATCACAATTTTACCTCTGCACTACAGAGTAGTACATCTTCAGCACCTGGGTTTTCTGAGCAAGTCTCTGGGCCCATAACCCAGAGTCTGATGGATCATAACCATCAGCGCTACTTAGAGGCATGAAGTCTGCTTGGAGACAAATAACTAGCAGTGTACCCCAGAAGTCAGTACTCAGTCCAGTCCTGTTCAGCATCTTCATTAATGATCTGGTTGATGGGTCAGAGCACACCATCAGCAAATTTGCTGATGACATAGAACTGGGATGAGTGGCTGATACACCAGATGATTGTGCTGCCATCCAGAGGGACCTTGACAGGCTGGAGAAATGGGCTGACAGGAACATTATGAAGTTCAACAAAGGGAAGTGTAAAAAGTCTTTCACCTGGGGAGAAACAACCCCATGCACCTGTACACACTGGAGGCCAAGCAGCTGGAATGCAGCTTGGCAGAATAGGACTGGGGACCCTTCTAGAAACCAAGCTGAACTTGAGCCAGGAATGTGGCAGAGAAGGCAAATGGTATTCCAGGCTGCATAAGAAGGAGTGTTGCCAGCAGGTCAGGGGAGGTTATCCTGCCCCTCTAATCAGCACTGGACACCTAGAGTGCTGCGTCCAGTTCTGGACTCCTCAGTACAAGAGAGACATGGACATACTGGAGAGAGTCCAGCAAGGGGCCACAAAGAGGATGAAGGGTCTGAAGCACTACTGTATGAAGAGAGGCTGAGAGTTGGGACCGTTTAGCCTAGAGAAGGCTCAGGGGAGATCTCCTCAATGTATAAAAATACCTGGTGTGAGGGTATAAAGATGGTGGAGCTGTCATGAAACAAACTCTCTCACAAGATTTAGACCTATTAAATTATATTTTTCAATTAGATGTTCCTATTAATGCACTGATATTTTCAAGCATCAGCCCATTTATTTTAGCACATAGTGCTGTTCTCTCAAACTATCATTTGATATTTCTGCCAGTGAACATCTTTCTTATTTAAGAATATTTGCTTTTTTGTTTTTAAACTCTAAAATATCTGGGAAATTATTACAGCCATTTTTTTCCTTCCAACAGATAGGTATGAGGAAGCCTTATGTTAGGGCATTACAATTTACTTCCTTTTTGTTATAGTCACAGAATAATCTTGTATTGTCATATCACTGATATTTTTGACAAAATATTTGACAAATTATTTGACAACATTATTTTCGTACCACTGAATTATTACTAGTATGTATTTTAGAGCAAGTCATTTGATTCTTTTGTATCTTACCAAATGTTGTTAAAAGGGGAAGACATACTGTGAAAAAACATTTCTGAACTGTGCCCATGTAATAAATCATTAAAGTCACAACTGTAATGATGACATCTAATTTTATTTTAAAATATTTCCTATTGGGAATTAATTTTAAAATAAAATTTGCTGTAGCTACATCTGGTTTGGCATCCCTTTCCTTTTCTTCAGTAAACTCAAAATTTTGTTATCTGAAGTTGTTTGTTTTAATTTTGCAACAAAAGATGTAGATAAAAGGACAGCAGAAACTACTGGCATTTCTGGATACAGAAGGACAACCCCCAGCCAGCTATTCAAGCCATTAATCTGACTAAAGAAAGCTCTACTCTATCATTACTTTCTGCAGAAAGAGTCACCTTCCTTATCACCTCCTCAAGCTTCATCTTTATCCAGATGCTCAGTGGGGTAACAGTGAAGTGAAAGCATAACCTTAGGAGTGAAGGATGAGCTCTTCACCTCTGTCTTTCAATAACGGTTCCAAAGGAAAACAACCCAAAGACATTTTCTAGAGGCAGTTAATTACACTGATTTTAAGGGTACTTAATTGTCTTATATTTCTTTGTGCAGCTGCTTTGTATGAAAGGCAATAATGATTTACATATAGAAAGATAACTCCTAAATTCTCATCAGAATAATCAAAGTATAGTAACAGAAAATATTTATATTAAAACTGCAAAATATTTGCTATCTTGCTGTGGGAGTTAGGGTAGGAGACCTGTTTTCTCCTGCATCTCCTTCCAATTATAATATCATTTTCACTCAGTTTTGATACCTGTCATTATCACCCTCACATTAGCAGTAGTAATAAAGCTAATCTGATACAAATAAAATATGGATACATTAAAAAATTTTCATTATCATGAACTTAATTTTATTTATCAGCAACAGTGCCTAGAGATAAGAAGGAGAAAATAATTCAGAACTTTTTTTTCAGTAGAAAGATTAAAAAACAGGGAGGATTCAGTTAAAAAAAAAATGCAGACCAGTCAAATGCATTATTTCAGTTAATGTTTCAAAATAAAACCTTTTTCTTTTCTGTGTGAAACAGCTTTAGATTTTAAAAATATAATAAACACTGAAATAATTACCTAAATGTTTGTTTCCTAAGTCATGAAAGCACTATTGAACAGAAAAGAAGTTAAACAACTGTAGAGACAGATAAAATTAGTAGAAGGATGATTACTACAGAAAAACACCTCACAGCTATATAAGTTTTGCTTGTTAAGCAAATGAAGGCTCTTTTGTGGACTTTGTATTTGCAGAAACAAGATAAAACAATAGGGGGAAATGAAGAAAAAAACCCAAAATAGTTACTTAGGGTACTAAGGGCAGCCTAACAATCTCTTTTCATAACCCACCACAAATCATTAGCATATATATTTATGGTACACAGGCAAACAAAGACATAAAGATATTCTGTTCACCTCCTCTTATCAGTACTGTTGTCACAGAGTAACTATTTGCCTGTTCACCTCTGCAGCGGGAATTCATGTGTATCTGAGAGCGTAATGCGGTTGTCAAAATGACAACAATCTTGTGTTTGGTGCTTCAACATCTGAACAAAGAGCTAGTGGAAAATGTGTGAAATATGTTTTAAAAAGCTCTTTGGATGTTAAAGTAAAATTCCCTTTGGACTTTAAAGAATAGCAGGGGGTCAATAAAGAAACAACACTGGTGTTGCAAGGCTTTTGAATAAATATCAGTAACATTAGACATGATCTGTTGACTTGAACTTGATATTAGCGCCTGCATGACAGCCAAATAATTTCTATTTTTAACCAAAATTAAATGAGGCACTCACTGCAAAATAACAGTGCAGACCGCAAAGAGTTTTCTTATCAGAGGTACTGGTCCATATCCTAACTAGATATAAATTAAAATAGTTCAAATTTATTCAGTGGAAATCTGCCAATAATATCAATATTGCTTGCCCACTATCTTCATTTTACCATCCCCACCGTGTCTTAAGTAAAGGAATTTTTTCTTTTTTAGTTTTTATTTTCTTTTAAATCTTTTTACAGAAAGATTTATTGAAGATTTTTCTCCATATCTCTCCCAACAGTACTCTAATTCTGAGAGTCAGGATATATTCCCAGGACAGATCTAAATTTCTTAAACAAATGTCAACTGCAAAAATGCTTAACTTGGAGGCAAGGCATCCAAGTGAAGAAAAATCTGTAAAGTAGGGAATATGGAACAGCAGTTTTCTTATTGACACAACACAAGTACACCATGATAGCTTGTTAGAAAGAAGTCTCAATCCACCTGCCGTAGGTCTTCTGCCAAGTGTGAACAGTAATGGCAGGAAGAGTCATTATAACCTTATTAGCTAAAATGATGATTGCTCTTTTGGGCCAATACAATACTGGCTAACATTAGTTTTTGGCAAGTAGCACTTTGTCAGCTACTAAGCCTGAGTAGGACACTGGGAACCAGAAGGAAATGGAATTAGAATAATTTTGTTACAGCATCTTTTGATGTTTCTCAGTAAGATATGAAAAGAGTAGGAGGTTACAGCTTCCGTATTATTCATTCAATTCATTAATCACTTTCTCTCCTACAATAATGGGAAGATCATTTTTAAATAATGGCTTACTTTTTCCTTCTTTCAAAGTGCCAGTGCTCAAATAGTTAGGGAAGTGCTCTCTAGGTCTGGGCCAAATGTTTTCCTCACGTAACTTCACTGATATGGTACAAAATCTCCTTCTCATTGCAGGAGGAATGTCATCCAAGTAATTAAATACAGCACTTATGAAAGGATAGTAAAATGAAACCTGCTATAGTTCCCCTGGTTTTGCAGCAGGCTTTATTACTTCAATCTATTAACATAATGGTAGGAACTACAGTGATTTTTATACATCTGTTTCTATGGTCAAAGTGAATCATAATGCACAAGACTTGCTAGTAAAGGATTTCCATTCTGCCAGAAGATTAAGCTATTCCATTTTGATTATATACCACTAAAATGGTAGGAAAAGGAATTAAATTAATTGTAAAGGATGAGGTGAAAAGCACTGAAGGTCCTGATACAGTATGTTCCAATGGTTTGTTTTTTTTTTTTTTCTTCTAGATCTCTGCTTGGATGGCATGCAAAAACAGATGGCATTAGCATACTTTGCTGCAGACATTACCATATGCATTACTACTACTTTCACTTTATCCATGTTGAGCTGTTTTTGTGCCATGCTGCCCTTAGAGAACAAAGATATCCACATTCTTTCCTTATTTCTCTTAATCATTTTACTATAAACAATACTCTAGTTTGTGAATCTCTTGGAAATGTAACAAACCTCATCTCACTGCTATTTGGAAAGCTCTCAACCTATAAAGAGCACTGTCATAAATATGCTGATAATAGAAGGAAGAGCAAGAAATAAAAGCAGGTGCTGAAGGCTGTTATTAGAAGACTCAGCATTGCTACTTCTTTGGTGAGTTTTGTCAATGAAAAATAATACATCTGCTACATGACAAATAAAGGGTTTTCTCACCTTAACCCTCCATCTTACGTTTTTATAGCCTGTATAATATTCTGAGGAATCTGAAATTGAGTGGTCTGCCTTACTGCTCCAATGAAAACTATTCAGCAGTTAGCATATGCATACTAATAGATACAGAGGAATCTAGAAACACTTAGATCATGAATTCAAGGTTGCCTTTTTCCTCTGCTGCGCTTGAACTCAGAACTGGGGTAAGAACCACAATCAAGTCAGAAATGTAGTATCTAAACCTGGCCTCTGTACTCTTAGTAGAATTACCTGAATAAAGTCAGAGAACTGAATTCCATGTGCTAGTAATCTGAATTTCATGTAAGTCTCTTTTTGTAGCCCTTATCTTTTTTTCAGCCCTTGTTTTGCATATGGTTTCTATATTATAAGCATCCCCTTAACTTTTCCAACTTTAGGAACATTTTATCTTTCTGGCTCCTCCCAGGCATTCATCCATCCTTTCTCTCATACTACTGTGGATATACAAGACCACCACCTTGCTGTTACTTACACAGTACCTTTTATTTGGATGAACAGATACAACTCTGGTCGCTAGGGCTGTCAAACTAAAACACTTTATAAGCAATACATTCAATCAGGGACTTTGTTTTTAATAAATTCCACCTTCTGAAGAATTTTTTTAGGCTTTGATCTACTCATGTGTTAATTCACCAGGACATAGAGAATTCTACTCATTACACAGAACTTCAGTGGACTCTGGTGGTTTGATAGTCTAATTCTAAATTTCTTCTCATCCCAAAGAAGTCTGTCTTATTAAAGTATATTCAAAAGGTATCACAAAAACATGAGTTGATATTTTGAGTGCTGAATTAAGATATACATTTTTTTCCCCCTAAAGAAAGCTGCAGCTGTTTCCATGTCCTAGAACTGCAGAAAATCTGTTCGATGTAGAAAAGGAAGCTGCTGCAGCTGTTCTGTGTCCTAGAATTGCACAAAATCTGTTAAATGTAGAAAAGAAAACTTCTGAGTGCTGTTTTCAACTGATCCACATACAACAATAATTGGCCTTCAGGTAGGTGTCCGATTCCCCTCAGAATGTTCCTGCACCTCAGTTGTTATGGCAGTTCTGCAGATGAGCAGATGGATAAAACACAGAGGAAAGAAAGTCAGAAGTTAAGGGTAAATGTTTATTTCCAGTTCTGCTTAGAACATCATTGGACAGATGTTGTATGGTACAAAAATTTAATTCAAAATTGTTTGGTAGCTGTGAAGCAATCAAACACTAAAGATAGTTTGGGATCTTTAAGAATTTGATCTTTCAAGCTCCTTATAAAGGGAACCAGAAGTTTAGAGCAAATAATGACATTTTCTACATGTCTGTAAACTCTTCCTAAATTCTTTGGTAGAATACTGACTAGGAAATGGAAAGCCTGTGTACATTATATTACCAGTAAATATATGCCCAGGAAATACATGAATCATTAGGAGCAAGAAAGACTGTAAGAAAAAATGGAAAATGTAACCACAATAATATTAATCACATATGAGGGCTAAATTTTCCAAATGATAGCATACCTTTCTAGGATTAATGTTAAATAAGTATTAGCAATTTCAGACATAATTAGGATATGAATTATGGACTCTCTCCCTGAGCCATCTACCTCCTAAGTGTTGTTATTCCATAGGACATCGAGTTATCTCTGTAAAACTGCAGTTGAAACTTGACTTAAGGTGAAACACTCTCAAAAGGAGTTTGGGAATGAATCTGTAATCCCTTGCTCTCTGATCTAGCAAAAATCAAACCAAACCAAAGACCTCAGAAAAAGGGAAATTGGCAGGGTCCCACATAGAAGCTGAGTATTGTCCATTAAGTGATAGCAAGCTTTCCATCCTGTAATAATTATTGAGAGGAATCATGAACTGCACTAAATACAAAATTATTGCAAGGGATTCCCATAAGAATTACCTTAATGAAGCTGCTGCTTAATTAAATATCTACTCATGCATCTTGTCTTTTTTTTTTTTTTTCCATGTATTCAGAACAAACTTTATTCTTGTACAAGTTTTTTCAATCCTTACTCATTCGTAATATATCTATAAACTGTTTTTTCACCTGGTATTTGTTTGCATTGAATGCACACACACAAAGCTGTTATTTCACCTACTATTTCAAAGTTTTCATTTCCCCCATGATGGGTTATACTGAACCTCTTTATCCCTTGATCTGTGGTTAAGGTGTACTTTTGTTTTTGGAGAACAGTATGTCTCTTAGGTTTTATGTACTGTTTTTTCTTCTTTGTTGGTTAAGAAGTTGTCTTTTACCAGAATACCATTTACAAAAACAGGACTCTAGCTCCCAATTTCTTCATGATATTAGCAAAGAATAAATATTTTACTCTGTTGTTTTCCACAGAATATAAATCAAGAAAATTACCCTATTTATACATATCAACAAAACATGTTATGAGAAATTTCGTAACATAGGACACAATCAAAAATAAAACAGGCAAAATGAAGAACAAAGAGAATTCAACTTTTTTTAAAACGTACTGAGAAAATCAGAACTAATGCTATTGCATCTACATTTTGTGGTGAAAGGAGTCCTATCCAAGGGAAAATAGCCAAAATTAAGTCTGCAATTTCCTAATATTTTCTGATTCAGTGAACTATTATGTTCCCCTAGTTCTCTGATTCTGGGATTGATTATCAGTTTTAATCTGTAGTCATTAGCATGAAATAAAAATCACCTTGTAAGATTTAAAGTGTATTACTAATCTGAGAATTGCTCTGCTAAAGCACATAGTTTGTATTGGTTTTTAGCAAGAAGAAGTTCCAAAACTCATTCACTTGATATCCTCAATATGTTTCAGGGAAGCATCATTGCATGAGATCTTTATATTATACCTTGTAAATTGATTTATGGCCACTGTTGCATATAAAATATTGGATTAATTGGATTTTGATACATCTATTCCTAAATTATCATCTCATGGATGCATAGAACACACATGGTTCAAAGATTAGCCACATTTTACAAAACATAAAACTTGATGTTATTCTTAACACCGTAATAGCTCTCTCCTATTTATATTTTCAAATAGGAATAAAATTTATTTCAAGATTATTTGATATATATATATATAGGACAAAACATATGGTAGTGGGCTAATGTAAAATAGCTATGCTATCAAAAGCTCTTTGAAGAACCTGACATTATGAATTATTTAGTACAAAGCAATTCAACCTCCAGGTCAAGCCTGATTTTCGAGCATGCTTTTTCTAAGGATATTCACCACCTCCCTGCTTAGGTATCTAGATCCTTTTAAGCAAAAACCTGCCCTATTTTGTTTTACACATTGCCTATCCTTTCTAACTTTCCAGAGGTCCTCAGTTAGAATCCGGCACATGATAAGATAATATCCACAGTGGTTAGTTAAGGGGGAGAAGGAAAAGAAAAAGGGTGCCATTATTAAAAAGGTAACAAAACATAGGAAGACCAGCAACTCAGACCTCAGACCATTAAGTCCTAAAGAGATGGCTAAGAGGGGAAATACTTGGAGAAAAATATGTTGTAGGATACTGGTATCCACAAACCAGCCATAGTCTGTGACTCTGCAGCTGGGACAAGATAAGTTGCGTGCAGTGCATCTACTCAGTGATCATAACTATAAAATCCTCTAATATCATGGTAACAGCAAATTAATTTTGTAACAGTCTGCGTATCTTGCTTTTCTTGCCTTTGCCATGAAAACCCTCTTCCAAAAGATGAATCCTTAGTTATGAGCATAAAATGGCTGTGTCTTATACATAACTACAAATGTTTTCAATTGAAATATGGTCTAATGTCTCCACCTACAGACCTGCCCCATTGAAAAAAAGTACTCTGTATATTTACTTTTTTGACTTCTTTAGAAAAAAACACTTCAAATTAACATAATCTATCAAAAACTGAGAATAAATAATAGTACATTCACACATACACTTGCTTGACAGCACCTTATAAATTATGGTTTCCATTATGAACAGAAGAAACAGTACAGGTCACTGTCTTTTATACTGGACCTTCTTATGGTAAAGATCAAAAAGCATCATGAGAATTGGTAACTGTCTCCTGGAAGACCTCTTTAGCAAATGAGTATGTACTATGTACTGTCCATATTTGATGCATAATCAACTGAAGCATTTTAAGTGTGAGTGACATTTAAAAAAGCAATAGGGAAGTGGAACATTGTGTTTTATATCTTGACTCAGCAAGAGTTCTTATGTTTAACTTCATACTTGATTTACAAGCATAAACTGAATTAACAGTCCTACCTGAGATAAGCTTATTGTTCCAATTCTTTTGGAAGGAAAGAAAGGAAAAGAAAATCCCATTTACTTCTTAGTATTTCTTACATTACTGTTTCATATGTTGTGTTTTTCATTTCCAACTGAATCAAATACAATCACAGTCAATGAAAGAGGTGACCTCTGTACCACAAGAAAGCCAGGGCCAGAATCATCAGTTATTAAATAAAGATTTATTCCTTTTTTAATAAACACCTGTCACCTTCTGTATCATGAGAAAGCGTCCTACAAGCAAAATCTCAATGGAGTACCATCATAACACGCTTTATAAGAAACAGGAATATAAACATACAGGAGTGATAACCAAATTAGTTAGAATTACAGTTTAACTGTATAATTACATCTATAATACTGTCTGTGCACAAAAGGATGAACTAACATTGAATTATGTTTAAATTTTACTCTTTTTTTAAGCTTATTCCTCTTTCATCAGAATTTTTCTAGGTAAGACATATCAACTGATGAATGAGAACATTAAAATGTATGTTCTCCTGATGGTAGAACACTATACATTACTACGTTATACAACGTATATTCTTTGATCCCAGGCTTCTACTTCTACCTTCTAACTTTTTTAGCTGTAAAAAAGCACTAGCTCTCAGGATTTAGGAAGAAAGGTGAGTTTGTACCTGGACCAAACTCTATAACTTTTATTAACAGCCAACTATAAAAGCAAAACAAATGCAAAATGACAGTTGGTCTGAAAAACAAACAAAAAAAAAACACCAAAAAACCAACCCAACCACAGCAGTCATCTACCTTTAGCTAGATTTCTACATGGTGCTTTAAAGTTAAATTTGAGATTTGATATAAAAAGGATAGTGTATTCTCTTGTTTTATTATATGGGGAAACAAAGAGAAACAGCAAAAATCTCACTATAAAGTGACTTTCTAGAAAGTGTGTGTAGAAGTATGCTTGTGTATACATATGCATACACATACACACCCATGCAGAATAAAGCTATTTTGTCACCGAGAACAGAATTATGTGGCTGACATTGCAAGACTGCTCTCTATAATCTTTGGGAAGTCGTAGAGATCAGGACACATCCCAGAATACTGCAACACTAATGTCACCCCCATCTACAAGAAGAGTTTAAAGGAGGATTCGGGAAACTATAGGCCCATCAGCCTTCAATCCCTGGGAAAGTTATGGAACAAATCCTCCGGGGGGCTGTCACAAGTCAAATGAAGAATGTGATTGGGAAAAGCCAGCACGGATTCACCAAGCAAATCTTGTTTGATAAACCCAACCACCTTCTGCGACAAAGTAACCTGCTCAGTTAATATGGGGCAAGCGGTGCATATCGTCTATCTGGATTACTCCAAGGTTTTTAGTACAGTTCCCCACAGTCTCCTCCTATTAAAAGTGATGCACTCTGGTCTAGACAAGTGGTCTGTGCAGGGGTTGTCTGAAGTGGACATTTCAGCAGGGAAAGCCAGCCTGAAGGAAGACCTGGAAAGTTGGAAGAGTGGGCCAACAAGGACCTTATGAAGTTCAGCAAGGAAAAGTGTAAGATCTTGCACCTGGGAAAACATAATCCAGGAATTCAGCACAGACTCAGATCTACATGGCTGGGGAGCAGCTCTGTGGAGCAACAGTCTCCATGAGAGTGAGCAGTGTGCTGCAGTAGCAAAGAAAGCCAAGAGGATTAAAGGTTGCATCAACAAGGACATCACCAGCAGAGATAAAGAAGTCATTATCCCACTCTACTCAGCACTTTTCAGGCCACACCCGAAATACTGTGTTCAGTTTGCTCCCCACTATACAAAAAAGGTGTGGACAGGCTAGAGAGGGTCCAGAGGAGGGCCACAAAGATGAGCAAGGGTCTGGGAAGCCTGTCATAGGAGGAAAGGCTGAGACAATTGGGTTTGTTCAACCTTTGAAAAGAGAAGGGTAGGAGACACCTTATCATCATGTTCCATTATATAAAGAGTGGCTACAAAGAAGACAGAGACTCCCTTTTTATAAGAAGTCACATGGAAAAAATGAGGGGTAATGTGTACAGGTTACTCCTGGGGAGATTCTGATTGGACACAAGAGGAAAATCTTCACAATGAGATCAACCACTGGAATAATCTCCCCAGGGAAGTGGTGGGTTCCCCAACACTGGACACTTAAGATTCAGCTGGACATGGTGTTGGGCCATCTTTGTCTAGACTGTGCATTTGTCAGAAAAGTTGAACCAGATGATCCTTGAGGTCCCCTCCAACCAGATATTCTATGATTATATGATTTGTAACATATTGAGAATTTTTATAAAGAAAAAGGTTTCTTAAAGTAGTCTCCCTCTGGAGAATTCATTTGATCTCATGCAAACTCCCAGTTTACCAGTAGAAACAATGTCACTGTTGGTAATGGAAACTGGGTCCATGAAATAGCAAAATACTAATGGCATTCTGGGTTAACTGACATGACAACCACATAATCAACATGGAAGTGTTTATCATTTTTATGACAATATTTTTGGTTAGCTGAGTGCTTTAATTCCTTCTTTCTGATCTGACTGTATCATCAGAATTGTTTGGCATGATGAGGTGCTTTGGGTTTGGGGGTTTTTTTAATAAAAATGGTATTAAAACTCTGCTCTTCTTCACAGTGATATGAGCATTGACAAACCAAGATATGGAAACATGAGGTAATATCTGTTATGAAGAATACATTCATGAAAGCTGCCAGGTGACAGCTCCACAGCTGGTATTCCAGAAATTACTCAAGGCACAAGCTATCACTGCAAATGAAGAAAATATTCCTCTCCCATGTCTCATGAGAGATCCGAGTCAAGGGCCTTCAGAGTTCAATATGGTCAGTATTTGATCACTTAGCCAAAAAAGTAATTGCTTGTGTTAGTTTTTCCCTTTACACTTACCTACCTACTCTCCAGGGGTGGGGGTGGCTGCTTTCATCTCTTTTCCCATAAACTCAATAATCTTCAGAAATTCTTGGCTTAAACTCTTGTTAAATTTATTTCAGTCAAATCTGAAATTGACATATAACATAAAATGTATAGCTTCAACCTATATGACCTGTGGATGAAAAGCCCTGGAAAATAATTGTAAGGAGTAAAGCTAATTTAGTTTTAGGTTATCTGCTAAATACCCCATTTTTTTCCATCCAGTTGAGTAAAATGATGCCCTTAATATCACTTCTACCAGTTTATTGCAGTCACTCACAATCAGTTTCCAGTTTTATACATAAATTGGATAATAACTTCAAAATAAGGAGGATAGCAACAGGCAAAAAAGGATCTCCTCAAAGCCAATCATGATATAAAAACAACTGTTGGATACTTTTAGTGCCCAACAAAATGTGTAAATAAACCTTCTTTTTGGTTAAATATAAAATCAACATTAAGCTAGTAATGTAAGAGAGAAATTAGAGAAAATTACATCCAGAATTTTCATTATCTTAGCACTTTCGGCCAATATTCAAGGCATCCTTGGGAATGGTAGCTGTCTCTTAAAAACTTTGTTTGGTTTCTTTCTTTTTATTTCTTGAAATCTATGAAGAACGTCAGGTTGGGGGAAAAAAAAAAAAAAAAAAAAAAAAAAAAAAAAAAAAAAAAAAAAGTATTCTTACTGAGATTAACAGTCAAATTTATTCCATAATGTCACAGGCCTATTTAGGGTTAACAGGAATCAGGCGAGTTATTTTATGCACATCTCAAAAGCTTTAATTGCATCATTTATCACTGAAAAGCTGAAGCTGGCAGAAAGGTATCGACACTAAGAGAATATGGAGCTTCCCATAGGGATTTTATTATCCAGCATCACAGAACACCTGCCACACAGTGGTCACTGTCATCACAAGCATCTCTGAGTGACACAATAACAAGTTTGCTAGGGGCAAAGAGTGAAATTTCCTTGTATTTTGTGCAGATTTGTTGTAGAGCACAAGAGCTGCACTAAACTTTTATGAAAGCTTGCCAAAATAAAAGCTATTATGAATCATAAAGGTTTTAGTCTATACTGAGTCCTCAAATCATAGTTATTAGTTTAAGTAAGCATTCTTTTAAAGGAATATATTAAAGGGAACAAGAGAAATAGAAAAGAAAAAAAGGAGTGCCATTCCACATACATTGTAAATAAGCTGTAGCTTGCTAACCATCAGGTAGTAATGTAGTATTGTACTGTTGCTTCAGTAGTTTTCATAACCTCAGACTCTAGCAAGGGGAGGCAGTGAGGAATGTGGGTCATAATGCAATTTATACAGAAGCTTACAGAATCTATAATGAAGCTCAATCCTAGAGACATTGTGTTAGTCTTTGCTGGAGTAAATGGGTTTACACCTTAGAGATACCAGATTCTTGATAGTCCTGGTGAATATCAAAGCCACTGACATAAAACAACACAAATCATACAAAAGGAAAAAAAAAAATCATGGTTATGGTGAAATTGTCTCTCTTGATTACTGTCTTCGCCTTCTGGTTTTTGTGCATATGACATATTTTTATATGTGAAAAAGTTGTTAAAAAAAATTGAGGTAATTTTTACTTTTTAACTGGGACTGATATCAGCAATGGAGTCATTAGTTATCATCTGATGCAAAAATCACAAAACAAGTTTTTCAAGCTGATTAAATTATTATCTCTTCTCTTTAATAAAATTCTGTCATATTTTCACCCTCCCTACTCAGTTAGGTTTTTTTCCCACACTGAAGAGTCCTTGCCTACTGAATGATATGATGACACTAGCAGGTAGTACACTGGAAACAGATGTGAAGAGAAAAACAGTTGATGCCAAGAGTCTGACATCCTCACTAAGTGAGTTTAACAGTTTTACTTTGGACTAACACTAGACTGTTTGCATGGACTGATAACTCAAAAATTAGTGGAGATCTTCCAGTTAACTTTATCTGAAGTAAATCCATCTTGTGATCTCCCAGACCACTCAGCAACTGAAGAAGTGAATAGTAAATGTAAACAATCTGAAGATTCTCTTTGAAAGCACACTTCCAATACAAGCTACAGCACCAATACAAGTTACAGCACCAATGTAGTTGGCACCATGAGTTGTCCTTTCTCTGAAAAGTATGTCATGCTTTTGATCACTGTTGATGCTCCTTTCAAAAGTTTTCCAGTTGTACTGTATCCATTTTGAGATCAGACAGACCAGAACCTCACAAAATATTCAAAGACACTGGCAAAACGATGCAAAACAGTGGTTCGCTGATATTTCTGAGTCAGTTCCCTGTCTGCTTTCTACCAATTTGTGCCATTCATTTTTTTTTGCTGACTACTACTGAGCATTGTTTTTGAAATTATATTCAGACTTTCTGAATAACCCCCATGCTCAGTGGGCTAGTGTAATGAATCCTAAATCATTGTAAACTTATGTTCCTAACTTCAGAGAAAAATAAATTATAAATATTTGTATGGGGGAAAGATGTGAGAGTCATTTTATCTCCATTGTCAGCTGATCTTGAAAACAAAGCAAAAATAAATAAACTCAAATTTAACGCTACCTGAAATATTTTAGCGATATTCATTTCAGGTGATCTACACCTATAAGAATTTGTAGACAAGTGCTATAACTAAATGACAACAAACCCATGTTATAAATTAAAAAAGCTCTTAGATGTACACTACTATAACCAGTTAGAATTCTTTCTAAAAGTGGAAGAAATTGTTTTATACAAATCTTTTGTAAAATACATTAAGTCTTTGAAACACAATAGCAGAAACATATCAATCTCCTACAACAATATCAACGTTATCCTAAAACAGCCTCCCTGTTTAGGAACAGAAATTATCTGCAAGCTGTTAGCATGTTTCCTTCAATATCAGATTTCTATTTTTATTTTAACAAAGAAATCCAATTTACTTTTTAACACCTATGCCGTACCACAAGTTTTGCAACTTAAAATCAGATATCAGCAACATCAGTTTCCAGACCCAGACTTCTGCAGTCCCAAGTCCTCAAAGAACTGCAGAGTTCACAAGGTTCAGTGAAATTTGCTGTAGGACTAGAATTCTCTATGAATATTGCTCCATTCAAGAGAAAAAAAAAAAAAGTAGTCAAGCAAAACATGAATAGGAGCCCAGCTGCTTTGGTTAATGAAGTCTTACAAGAGAAAGTTATGTTTTTTTTTTTCTATTCATTGTAACAACTGGATCCTATTCTGGGTTACATTTCTGTGTTGGCCTCAGTAGCTGCAACACCACACATGGGAAAGCATTATTACTTATTTCAGCATTATAATTCAGTATTAAAAACAAAGATGGAATGAAACTAAATCTCTCCTAAGATAAACTCTAAGGATAATACAAACCAGGTCACAATCCTAAAGTTCATGTAAATAAAGAACGTTCATGGCAAAATGATGGGATATTGTCCAGAAGCTATGCATCAGTTCCCTTGTCTTTCCATGCACGTATGTCTCTCATGAGTATCTTCTCAGCAAATACTGGAAGTCCTTTCAGTGTGGTGCCTGGTAATCTGACTCCACAAATCATCCAGTAAAGGGTGTCCACAAAGCCAGCTTAGTTTATGGATACTATATTACAGAAGCAGATCTGATGTAGGAATACGGAGAGCTTTACATTTCAGTGCAGTGAAATTTACATTTACAGTTCAGTGCCCACCAACTAATTGTCTTTCAAATTATTAGAAAATCATGCAGTCCGTGGTTGTAATGTTATTTAAAACTGATTTGTGAGAGCAGGGAAAAGAACAAAACCAAAACAAAGCTTGACTGCCAAGGTCCTTTTTTTAATTATTTTGCCTTTCTTTTCAGAGTTCTTTAACCAGCTTGCTTAGAGAGTGAGCTCAGAGAAATGGAAAATATGAAAAGTGTCAAAGGAAAATAAAGTGTCAAGTATTGTTAGATCTAGAAAGTGTTAAATCTAAATAAAATAACACCCATGAGATACCTTTATTATTAAAAAAATATTCTCAGAAATTTCCAAAGTATTTTTTCCTTAGCTTATTTTTTAACAGTATCCATTCTTTCTGAAGAGCAAAACAGAGGTCAATCTATAACACTCAGGACTTGACATAGCATCTGTAGGCGAATAAAAATTTATAGCGTATGCAATGAAGACATTTCATTTAAATATAAATTGTGCTTCTATGCATGTTACATCACCTAAACCTTTAAATAAATAAAAGACTGGAGCTTCTGGCTCTGGGAAGTATTTGCATATGTCACAATTACTTCCACCTGAGTATTCTAAAGTATATTGTTCACCAACTTCCCTGTACTTATTAATTATGCACCATGAACATTTAGTTGTCTAGATGTTTTATAAATACTTTTTTTTTTTTTTTTTTTTTTTTTGTATAGTGCTTGAAAATCTGCAGCAGAGAAATGGAAACTGAAAGCACTTGCAAGTTTACACTTAATAGTCCCATGGTTCTTCAAAGCATAACATTTTTTAAATGCTGTTACTAAAAAAAGGTGTTTAATCCAATTATCGTTACTGAGATTCCAGAATGTGCTTCTTTCCTTCACATTATTTAGCACACAGAGAAAGGAATTGAACAGAGAATTTAAAAAATGACAGTACAGTGGTTCTGAAGATTATTTGATCAATGAACTTCCTGCGTTTGCAAAAGTCACTTAATTCAAGACTCTCAAAAGCCTTCTGCAGAAAAGGGCTTTTTTAAATTATGGAGCTGGTGACAGAGTCACACATTACTCAGTGAGCCTACAAATCCTTATGACAGTATATAACATATCCTTAAATCTCTTTATCATAAACTAGATGAACTTCTTTGTTTCAACAAAATTTGAATTAACATTAATTTAATTCTATTCAGGTTTTTCAGGATACAGATTTACCAAGGAATTAGTTTGTTACACCTATACAAGGAGTGACACTATCTTCAACACTTTGAGTCTTTTAACCTTTTCTTGACTTTTAAGTCTCTCACAGCTCTTCAAATGAATTCAACATCACCAGCCTTTCCTAAGATAAAACTGGGGGTATAATAGTACTTCACTTGGATGGGGTAAAAACTAGGAGTCCTTATTCTTCTAACAGAAGCAGAAAAATTGCATTGGGATATTAATACACCCCAAGACAAATCCTACCTCACATTTCTGCATAATACTGAGCAGTACTATGCAGACCCACCAACCTACTGGCAGTCTGCAAAGGTATCTCTACAGTGGCTTTATTCTTCTTCATATATAGTTAGAATAAATCTGCATTGCCAGTAGAACTCAAAGCAGGATGCATACATAAATTAAGGTCTATAAATGGGAGGTATGTCTAGCCTCACAAAACTCAGGGACCACTTTCATCCAGAAGCTTTTGATGATAGGCCAACATTTCATCTGGTCTTCTAAAAGAATAAATAGAAGTAGGTAATGAAGTTGTATTCCATTCTACTCCCTTTTCATTCAAATATAAAATGGGATATGCCTGCAGATTTCCCAAACAAAAGACACTGTGTGAGTCTGATCTAGGCTTCTGGTTTGGTGGCACATCTATTTCTTGATCTAAATTTTCTGTAGTTCAGAAGTTACAGTATTTGAGGAAAAAAACAAAGAACATCTTAAAATATAATTTTTACAGAAGAATGGAGTACCCTAGGTGTCCAAAAGCTCTAAAGATCTTTGCCTTCTACCACTCAATTCAATGGCATATAAAATTAAGCTTCATTAAAAACAAAACAAAAAAATCCTTTCAAAACAAGATACTGAGGAGGAATCTGTTTTTCTGTCTATGTGATCCTATGGCTATGTACCCTGTGTCCTCCCCAATTTAATTTTGATGCTTATTCTTGATTAAAGTAATCATTTATCGTTCTGTTTAGAAAAATAAGTGCATAATAACTTTCATTTTAGACCATCTTTGATATCAAGATGTTGTTTTGAAGGTTTATTCATGCATTGATTACAAAACACCCATTTTACAGGTTATTTCTAAACTAATCCACTGGCTGATGTTCATTCTAAGAGAAAATTGCCTTCTTCATAAAAATCTCTTCTAGTTAGAAATACGAAGGCTGATATCCTTTAGTAGTACTGCTTAACAGCCCAGAAAAAAAAAAGTAATTTCTTAAACAGGCAAGCACTACTATGTAGTAAATAGTACTCCAGTAAATTTATACTGTATCCTTAATGGAAGGAGAGAAGTAAACAAGAAGGAAAACTTCAGATTTATATGGGGCTCCATCAACCACCACATACTTATAGACCACTATGTTTACAGTACATATATACATATATTCTATTTAATTCAAATTAAATACAAGCATAACACTTAGGTATCTGGAGAATCTCAGTTTTTAGAGATAAATGTATAATATTGTCCCAGTGTTCTGAGCATGAAATCAGGCTTGTTGCAAAATTCTTCACCTTTTGTTTTAGAAAATATGCTACCAATATATTTCAGTGTAAAAAAAAAAAATATATATAAACAAGTATGTGGTGGACTGAAAAGACAGAATGTATGTTCCACTGTAAATGCTCTTGGTGAATTACTAGAATAATTAAATCAGTCTTTATTTTTGAGTCTTCTTAGTAAGGTAAAAAAAGATCTTTTGAAGCTGGAGAAACAGAAAAATAGTGATCAAACACTTGTTTTCAGATTTAAATTAACTGTCCTTTTAATAGAATCTGTTCTCACCACACTTTGATAAAAACACATAAGTCCCATCCCACTTTAGACACCATGAAACAGAATATGAAATGAAATTTGTGTGCAAACTACCATATTTTCTGGTTCATTTTCAAGATCTGTGGTATTTACATATGACCTTTCCATTTTTATTAACAGTTTATTGGATTTTTGCATTCCAGCCAGCAGAAGAGAAAGGTAATTTACAAAGAAATTTGACAGTTATACACACAGCTATAAACTTCAGTCCATTAACTTATTTCTCTGTAACCTTTACCTGATTCTACCCAAACACCCAAATAAGCAATAGATTTGTTTTCCTTTATGTTAAAAAGCCCTCATCATAACTCCCTGTTTATAGAAAATCAAGTGGAAGGAAAAGCTCTGCACAAGATTTTTTCACAGCTTTCTACGGCTCTTCATACATGTAGATCTCAATTTAAATGATATAATTCAAGTTGTTTATATACTGCTAAGGCTTGTGTCTTGACTTAGCACAACATGGCAAATTTTTTTTTTTTTTTACACACAGGTGATTACACTGATTACATGGATATTTAATTACATGGATATTTAATGTACCACATGTATGTATATTTTTGCACGCTAACATTGTCAGATCTTACATAAACACCGGTATACACAATATGCAGACAGGAAGGGCAGCAGTGAAATTCTGGCATGGTTGCTCTGAACATGCCAAGACCTTCTTCATGATTTTCTGACTTCATCTCCACAACATGAATGTCTTTCATCAAAGCATTCCTATAGTTATTTCCAATCCAGCACGAGATCTTGTGAACGACATCCATTGTTTCCATTTTTCTTATTTGTATGACATTTCCTCCCAAAGTACTTCAAGATTTCAGGATGGCAGCTCTCACAAAAGCGCTTCTTTCAGAAAGCGAAAGGCTTTCTTAGCATTTACTGCTCCAAAATAAAATAATTTTTAAAAGGGCATAATTCTTAAGAGACCTCAGAAGGTAGGATTTTCCTTTATTTTCTTTTATGAAACTTTTTCCCTTAGCAATTGTAAATTCATATCTTATAAGTTGGATCATGAAGATAATTTTATCTGATTCCTGGATAGCAAACCCTGAATATACACCCAATAATTTGGGATGGCCATAATTGCCAGTTTAAACTGTGGTTGGCATTCCTTTAAAATAGAATATCCAATTTAATTACAGAGACACCACGACATCAAGAATACTTTATTTCCCAAGAAAAAAATTTAAATTGTGTTTTACTTTTAAAGTACTTAGTGTTTATAACCATCATACAGCTTGATCTCCACAGTCAAAAATACAAATATCTCTCCTCTGGAAATATGTTTAATATATAACTAACCTACTCGTCCCTGAATAAGCAATTAAACAAGTAGGGTTTTTAAACAAAACAGGACAGACAAATATTACTGGCATTACTAAATCAGAAATCACTCATAAATTAATTCTGTATTCTTTCCAGTTTTTGCAACCTATTTATCTGTAAAAAAAAAACAAACAACAACAACAACAAAAAAAAAAAAAAACCACACAAAAAACCCCAACAAACAGAAGCATGATTCAGTGCTGATTCTTGAGACAGTTAGCTAGGGAAAGAGATGTAGCAGAGCAGGATTCAATTCCTAAATTTGCAATCATTTCTACTTTTTCACTTACTCTTGCTAGCAACTCATTCGGAATTAGTTTTTCATTGATAATATTAAGCCAGTGGTTTTGTCCTCTTCTTTGTCCTTCACTTGTTCTTACTATTTTGTTTCAAAGGTGAAATTTTATAGCACTTAATGAGGGCACTCCACTCTTGATCAAACACGAATGATTTTATGGTAATTTTAAAAATAATCGGTATACACACACTGCTGAGCAGATAACCATTTTTCTGTCTGCTTAGCTCTTGAATCCCATGGAATTAATTTGCTACTAGATTATTACAGATAATTAAATTTTAATACATTTAAAATAAATTTTAACATAATCAAAAATCTGATTTAGAGGGTAGAGTATATGTTTCTGTTTTAGTCTACCTTATCTTCACCCAGTGAGGAAACGTGTTAGTGCTATCAGGAAAAACAATCCCAAATTTTAAGATATTTCTGAAACACAGAAATAAATTTGAAAGGAAAGAATACAAAGTGATATACACTGTTGCCTTTGCCTAACACATCAGTAAAAAAAAAAAAAAAAAATCATCCTTTATAAACACAGGGAATCTTCCAAAGGCTTCAAATCTTTTAATGATCAAGTGGAACAGTATATGTACTTCCTTCTTGATTTGGCAGATAAAGGTGACAAGTAACAGTTCTTTAATCCTTAGAGAGTATGCTGGGTACAAGAGGGACAGAGTGGAGGCTGAACAAATGTCCCGATTCAGTTTGAAACTTTAAAGGGAATTTACTCTTCTGCAAATGTCCATCATCCAGAGAGTGTAAAATGAAATGACAGATACCTATAGAGATTAGACAACTCCAACTTTTCAGCTTGTCCTTTATGGCAATATACATTGGGTTCACTGTCCTCATTAAGTTAAAGTAGAAAAGTCAAAGAATGTTTTAGCTGGGTGCATACAAGGAACAGACATGATTGATTAAATTAATATGTAGCAGTATTGACTAGTTTTAGCGGAAGGGTAATTGTAAGAAAGGTGCAGCAAGTGTTATCAGGCCTCTTTTCAAGTGGCAATCTAGCACTGTATGAAGAAAATTGCAGTCAGGACTAAAAGGAAATTCTGAGTAAGCACTTTTAGATGATGAGCATTTTTTTGCTATTAAAGAAAATATTTACACACTTTGGTCTACACTGCTATTGTCTCCAGTATTCTGTGAAGGCATAGAATTAATGCAATGGTTCATATGTTATACTTGATCAAAACATCATTTGTCTTTGGAATAACTATGCCAAATTCATCATTGATAAAGAAAAATAAATAAGAATCAGAATCATAGAATTGTTGGGGTTGTAAGGGACTTTAAGATCATCTAGTTCTAACACCCATGCCATGGGCAGGGTGTGAGAGACTGAAATGTCCTATGACTGTCTCAAAGCTTGCTTGTGTCTGTGCACACCTCCAAGACAAACTGCTGTGGCCTGTAAATTGGTCTGAGGAATGTCACCCACGGTTGCATTGTGTGTACTGATGCAGTCGATTGTAGCTCTATTGTGTAGGCCAGACCCCATACCTGAACTAACAAGAGGCAAACATTCCTGCTCTGAAGCCGGATGCAACAAAACCTGTGGGACCAGAGAAAAACAAACAAACAAACAAACAAACAAACAAACAAACAAAAACCTAAAGGTGGGCAGGTATGCTGATCAGCAGATATGATGAACTTAAAAAGGCAACAGAAACTTTGCTCCAGGTGCATCTACCATCTAAGCCAGATCCGTGTGCACCCACCACAGAAGAATTGAAGACTGAGGACCAACAGGACACCGCTGGATCCATGGTGGTGACTATTCTTGCAGCCCTATCCCACATCCTTGCTTTATTTCTGCCTTTTCCTTCCATTCTGTCATATCACTACCCCTCTTCACATTTTCTTTTTTATTAATAAAAACCTGTTTGGGTTGTACTGCATTTGACCTCCTTTTGTGTCTTAATCTTGCTCTTGGGATCATATCGAAGCCTCCCCTGACATTGGATCGGGACACAGGGACACCTTCCACTAAACCAGTTTGCTCAAAGCTTCATCCAACTTGGCCTTGAACACTTCCAGAGAGGGGGAATCCACAACAGGGAAACCTGTTTCAGTGTCTCACCACCCTCACAATAAAGAATTTCTTCCCCATACATAACCTGAATATACCCTGTTTCAGTTCAAAACCATTACCTCTTGTCCTATCACTACATTCCTTGATAAAGAGACCTTTCCCATATTTCCTGTAGATCCCCTTTAAGTACTGGAAGGCCACTATAAGGTCTTCCCAGAGCCTCCTCTTCTCCAGGCTGAACAACCCCAACTGTCTCAGCCTTCCCTCATAAGGGAGGTGCTCCAGACCCCTGAACATTTTCATGGCCCTCCTCTGGACTCACTCGAGCAGGTCCATGTCCTTCTTATGTTAGGGGCCCCAGAGCTGGACACAGTGCTGCAGGTGGGGTCTCATGGGAGAGGAGTAGGGGCAGAATCCTCTCCCTTTACCTACTGGTCACACTTCTCTTGATGCAGCACAGTATACAACTGGCTTTCTGGGCTGCAGACATATGTTTCTGGCTCTTAGTTTTCCATCCACCATTACTCCTAAGTCCTTCTCCACCAGTCTGCCCTCATTCCACTCATTACCCAGCCTGTATTTGTGCTTGAGATTGCCCTGACCCATGTGCAGGATCTTGCACTTGGCCTTGTTGAATTTCATGAGGTTTGCAGAAGCCCACCTCTCCAGCCTGTCCAGGTCCCTCTGGATGGCACATCCCTTCCCTCCAGCATGTCAACCACACCACACAGCTCGGTGTCATCAGCAAACTTGCTGAGGGTGCACTCAATCCCACTGTCCATGTCACCAACAAAGATGTTCAACAGCGTTGGTCCCCATACCAACACCTGAGGAACACCACTCATCACTACTCTCCACCTGGACATTGAGCCATTGACCATAACTCATTGAGTGTGACCATTCAGCCAATTCCTTATCCACTGTGTGGTTCATCTGTTGAATCCATGTGCCTCCAATTTAGAGAGAAGGATGTTGTGTGGGACAGTGTCAAATGCTTTGCACAAGTATGTCTACTGCACTGCAGAACTAGTTTTTCTGGAGAGAAGCACAATGGATTCACTGTTGTAATGTAGCTACTGAAAATCAAGCAGAGACAGCCCCAGTTCCTTCCTCAGCTCTGGAGAAACTAACCTTTATTCTTATAAGACAAATACCACAAGTATTTTCATTTCTCAAAAATAAGGAAAAAAAAATCTATTTTATTTGTAGTTCCAACTAATATTTTAATTTTGAAGCTTCAAAATATCTTTTTATTTAGTGATTTCATAACCATTTTTTAAAGACCTTTACGTACCATAACTTGAAGAGATAGAAGCTTTTGTTAGGAAACCCTCTTAGCAATTATAATCTTGAAGCTTTTCTCTGCATCTTTCAGTCCTGGTGGGCTGCAATGGGGTCCTGGGCCATGGCCAGGATGAACAGTCTTGGGGAAGGGCACAGTCAGGCCTGTGGGGCATTCAGGTCTCTGACAGTTACATTTAACAAATGAGCTCTAACAGCTAGAAGTTATTATTTGCCCAATAAAATTAATAGATACCCAGAATGAGCTACTGTCGCTGTTCTAAAATCCTTGGACAATCCAGATTTGGAGTTGTAAATGACAAGGTTTAATAAAACCATGCCAGAAGAAATCAGCTAAAAATACTGTGTAGAGATACCAGCTATTCTACAGAGTGTGAAGTGTTGGGCATTTAAATTGCTTGTACAAAAGCAAAATAACTTTGAGAAACTGTCCAAGCTTTGCTAAATCATTAGTGCATAGTACTACTTTGCTCTCAACAGCTACACAGATTTCCCATTTGGCAACATATGTCACATTTGCCTGGCAAAATCATACCCTCTCACCTATAAAATCCCATGGTCACCTTCCAAATACATTAATTTCTTATTTTTCTTAATTAATTATTTTTATTTACAAAACTTCAGCTACCCCCTTTTGTGTAAGTACTTCTCGCATGACTCTTCCTGCTTAAAAACTCATTCAAAATCATATCTTTGTTTTCCAATAGCTTGTTCTCTTTCAGTCTCTGCTATGGCCAAGAGTTATCGAGAAAGCCCAAAACTTAATGTATATATGGGGCTGTGTCTTCATAGTTATAAAGTAAGGATTAAGTCAACAGAAGTAACCTAACCTACACTCAGTAGTAGCAATTTTTTCCCCCCTCATTTCCACTCATTTGCAGAATTCCTTAAAAACTGAAGAGAATTTTTGTAGAGAAAAACAGAAAAAAAAAACAGATCCCCAAATAAAATGAGTTGAACTAAGGAAAAGCTTAAATAGAAATAGCTAGGTTTAGACATTGTAATCAAAAGTAAAATAGACTTCCATCTCCATTATAAATAAATAAATAAATAAATAAATAAATAAATAAATAAATAAATGTTATCAGTTATACCTGTACTATTACATATATGACCATTCAAATCTTCATTGAAATTGTTAGAAGGGAAAGATATTCTGTCTATAACAAAATACACGGAAAATTTTTGGAGATGAGGAAAGGAAATAAAACAAAAAAGCTTGGTTTATAATTTGTGAAAGAGCTATGCCTCCATATGCAGAAACTGACCATTGCTCCCAATCTTGGGGACAAAAATGTGTTGGTTGGCACTAGTTTTAGGCAGACTTCGTAAACTAAACAGGAACAGAGGAATCATGCATTCTTTGCAGTCTTGAAGGTTGCCTTTGTGTATACACATCCACACATAGACACATATACATCTACTATGTACACATACTCAAGAATTGAAGGAAAAATTCATAAAATCTCATAAAAACACTATTCAGTCAAATTCATATACATATACGGTAGAATAAGGAAAAATGTTTTTTCTTGAGAATCCAAATGGAAGTAGGTTGTTCATTAAACAAACAAAAGTGTAAAATTAATTCAATTGACAACCTCTTCTTCATTGCTCATTATTATAGGTATGAATGAGGGTACTGGTTTCAGAATTTAAGATGTAGGCACAATAGGCAAAGGCAAACACATTTGCAAGCACCATAATGATCCCTGCTACTGCCCTAAATGTTTGGAGGCCTTATCTTTTCTTCGTCTGATGCAAGTAGGTGTTACCACTCATTTCTAAAAAAAAAAAAAAAAAAACTAAACAAAAAACCCTATCCCCTTTATTTAAGAAAGTATATGAAGAGAATTACGAAATGGAGTATCCTTGTAATAAGAGGACACACAGTAAGAAATGGGAAAGGGTGTGGAAGTGTGATGATGTTAATGAAACCAACTGTACACAAGAGGACATATCAAAATAGGGCCTCAAGAAATTCCCATTTTAAAAAAGAAAAAGGCAAAAAGAACAAGTTACACTGTTGCAGGAGAGTGAAGATTAACTTTTCTAATAAAGTATGAATATTCTTTCAGGCTTTGCAACCTTCAGGGAAGTTGCAGACTGATTTTCATCTAACTTTAAACGGAAGCTTTGAACATTGGACTTGCCTTGTATTTTTGTATTTTGAAATTAATGAATAAATCTCTGCTACCTATGATGAGCTTAAAATGGAGTCCACTAATATTAACTAACCATCTTACGATAATAACTTAGCCTCATCAAGTCTCTGGACTGAGAAAGAATATAAGTTTCAGAGGTATGTATTTTGCTTTCTGTGAAAATTTGACTGTAACATCACAGGTGAATTTGGTAAGCTTGAGTCACAAAATAAAACTCTGTATGCTAATGTAGTATCACCTGATGTTCAGCCAGCTAATAAAGCCTGTCTGAGACAGAAGTCATCAAGTAAACAGAAAAGGAAAAATGATCACCAGCAGGAAGTAAATATGTTGGGTGAAAGTTGAAAGAAATTTCACATACGTGCATAGCAAAATATCTGCTTCACAAAGTAAATTACACACAACCTCTAGAGTGATTGATTGCCTTAGGAAAGCACACAACAATAAACAATGGAAAAGGGAAAATAATATTCATAACTGCCATCAGAATTAAAGCAGGAAAGATAATGTGGCTCAAGGAACAAGGAAATAGACTCTGAACCTTCATATGTTGATAGTCAGAAGATTCAAGATAAATACTGACTTCAAACTAGCACAGGCTTGCTAGCATATTTTTCTAGATTATGCATCCTTAAGAAAAGTTGAAAACAGGAGTTAAAAGGTTAAAATACCACCAAAATTAAAAATGAAGATACCCACTGTAAGATAACTGCTTTATTTATCAAAACTCAGGTAGCTCTCTACAAGGACCAGTAGATGGAGAAGATTCCATAAATGCTCTGGAAAGTGGAAAACAGTCTTGAGGCTGGTATTACTTCAAAGCCTCATTTCATTTTATGTTTGTTCAAGATTTCTTTTTTTCTGCACTGTATGAATGAGCCTCATTGTCAAAATAAACAGCTGTTTTAAAGGCAAAATCCAAAATATATGTAGCTACTTCTAAAACCCAGTATGGATTACAAAGAATATTTAAAATGTAAATAATCAAAATATCAAACATTAGTGAAGATGGGTAAATGTAATACATAGAGCTTGTTAAGCAGCATATGGAAAAGGGCTTTGCATTTAATGATTAAGTAAAATGAGTACAGCTGCCTTATAATGGATAAGTTATGTCTAACCTGCACCAACTAAGAGAGGACAGGGAATTCAGGACGAATAAACAGAGAATAAAACAAGACAGGAAAGATTTAAGCTGCCTGAATTCTCTGAAGAAGCTGAAATCTATTAAAAGCTATATAATTTATTCTAAAAAAAAAAAAAGTCTGATAGTGTTAAAAGAAGCCAATAATGTTCTGTAAATTTCCTACAGTAGTACAGTAAGTTAAATTTTTGCCTTTATTAGTAAAAGGCCACAGATGTTGGACTGCCGTGACAGTACAGGATCCCTGGGCTCGCCTTGGGTTGCTTTTAGCTTGTCTGAGAAACAGGCTGGTGACAAAGTGACCACAATTTCACCAGCCTCTGCTGAAGCTCTGTGAATGACAGCCATGGTCAAACCTGACCAATGGAGGAGGTTGTGGCACAACAAACAACTGCCCTTGCTGTCAGCTGAAGTTGGGGGAGGCTCTTGTGCTACTTTCAGACTTGAGGTGGACAGCAAAGAGAAAGAAGCTGATCATGACAGAAAAACATATAAATATCCCCCAAGACCCCAAGACTGAAGTGGAAGAAACCTGTACTATGAAGATCATGAGCCTCCCAGTAGGACTTCTAGAGGGATTGTGACAACTTGCTGCAACCACCACACACTCCCTTTCTGCTTGAGGAAGACTGAATCTGTAAGCCTTGTGATCCAGAAGGACATTGAGAAGGTGAGAATAACACCACAGAAATTATGCTAAAATAAGGAGGGGAAAGTGGCTGGATTTTCTCTTAATTAATAATAACTGTGCTATTAGTAGATCTTTCCTGCCTTAATTAAACAAATTAGACTATTAGACTGATAAAAGATCCACTGGACTAATACCAAATTCTTAGCTTCCTATATACAGTGTGTTCTTTTGCCCAAAATTTTTACTGTAAATGTTATTTTCAATATCACAAAGCTCCAGAAGGTCAGACAGTGGAATGGGTTTGACAGACAGATGCCTAAGAGTGTTACAAGCAGCACAAATATATCTACTGCTAACACTGATTAGAACTGCTGATGGTGGCTCAGGGAAAGATAGACTTTCACAACTGCAAGGTGCTACCAAAAAAGAGAGAGTTTCTCAGGCTGTACAAAATACTAAGCAGCATTTATTTCAGGGTATTTCTAAGTCTTTAAAGCTCCTCATGGATCTGCCACCAAACAAAAAGATGAACAACAGAAACAAGACATTTTTTATTGATTATTATGACTGTAACATTTGTGTTGGGTGAAGAAGCAGGGAAGGAGGTAAGGAAGAGGTGTCAGGTGTTTGATAAAATCTTCTATAAGGCTCAATATAGTATAAAATATGTAATTAATTGATGAGCTGAAATAAGGAAAATGTAGACTACGCTTCAGGATGGAGTATTGCTGAAGAATTATAACTGAAAGTTTTCAGAATAAGAATCTAATTATTATTTCCTGCCACATTCTGCTATATCCTGCTTTAATCCTGATTCTTTGATCCTGTAATGAAGTCAGTATTTTCTGTCAATATGCTTTTTTTTTTTTTCTTATAGATATCCAAGATTGCTGACTAAAACTACAGCGATGAGAAGTCAAATTAAAAACTGCAGCTCTACTCTTAAATACTGTAGTCCTTCAGAAGGGATTGCTTATTAAAACATCTAACCCCTTTACAAACATCCACTTGTGTAATATCAGCAATTGCTTTTTACTGGATGCATTTTCCACAGCTTCCATTTAATTTTATTGAGGACAAACTTTGGTGATTTTATGTGATTTTAATTAGATATATGCCTAAAGATTTTGGAACTCGGTCTTTAAATTGTACTTCTCAGATGTTTGGGTTTTATACTACAAAAGAAAATTAACTAACAGTGGAAATAATCTTCAAAGGATTTAATTATTTTAGTTGGTGTTTCTACTTCTTTTTTTCTTTCTTAATGTGTAATTGAATAGAGAACTTTTTAATTAATTCATTCTGTAGCTGAGAATGAGAAATTATGATAGGTACATTTTGCTGAAATATAGAAGCCAGTTTTCCATCTCAGCATTGTAAAAACTGGACTGTCTCTTGGACTTTTATTATCTGTTGGACGACAAAAGTTCATGAGAAACCTCAAAATCTGGCAACTAAATCTTTTCTTTCTTCCAGGTTCATCCACACCTCTAAACTCGTGCTAGTCTCCAGTCAGGGAAGTTTAGCTGAGAGAGTGACTTTTTCTAGCATAAATTCACTATCATTGATTTTTTTTCAGCATGATTTCTCCAGCCTTTCTCCATCGTATGACCTCCATATTAAATTGTATGACCAAACCCAATAAACTATGATAAACTGACACTATACTTCATCATAATCAATCTCTTTTTTTTCTATTAAAGCATTTTTAATTGGTTTTCTTTAGTTTGCTGTGAACGTTTAATATTCTATTTTCATGCATATTCTTTGGAATCTCAGTGTCAGTAAATATCATCCTTTATAGGAGATCTATCTACGGTTCTCTAATTGATTGTTCCCCCCTTCTGAAGACTGTTCTTGCTCCAATTATTTATTTAAAGTACAGTTCTCCAGTCTTTTAAATATTCCAAAAATGCACTGCTTTTATTTACCCAAATAGAATTACACTGCTTTTATTTTTGAGAAATTAAGGCTACTGTTACAAAACAGTTTACCTACATTTCTTGTACTTTTATATCTTTTTATTGTCATATGAACTAAGGATAGAGTCTATTAATCTTGTTAACCTTGTATAATATGACAGCTCTCATAAAGCTGGGAAAATATAGATAAGTAATTTTCAATTTGAGATCATGGAACATTGACTTCTGTGGATCATCACAGTCTATCAAAAAACACTTTGTGTATAGTGCGGTCCATTGTAGACTACCTTATATTTCCAAAGCTTAAATCTGTCACACATATTCTTATCAGATATGAAAGAATGAGAACAAAACCACTACCTTCTCAATAGATAATGAAACATGAAATTAGGACAGAATTGCTTCTATACTGCTGTAATTTATTCTTAAGTAAGCAATGTCTCTTAGTATGCAAAACCTTTTCATAATCATAGCACATTCACCTTACCAATTTGGTGATTTAGTACCAAGTATTAGGAAATAAACTTTTGTTTTGTTTTGTTTTCCACAGAGAACAGCTTAAACCACTGAAGCATATAACAATTCTGTTAGGGAAAAGAACAGATTACTGTAACCTAGAGTTTCCCCCTGTCTGTTAGTAAATCTATGAAAATGTAGAGAACAGGTTATTCTTCATGTTCCAGACTATCCTTCCTATTAAATTTATCTCGAAGTCTGGTTAAAATAATGTGACTAAAGAATGTATCCATTTCTCTCCATGAAGTTTTCAGATACATCATAAACAAGCTAGCTCATTGGAGATATGATGAAGTTCAAATAATCAAGAAGACATCCAAGTACATGATAGGAATAGGTCCAGAAAAACTCCAGCTGTTTATGCAAATACTGATACTGAGTGGCTGGCACCTTATCAAGGACCAGAGGATCAGTGGCATATTTGTGTATTCTTGTAGTGTGTAATGGATTTTTACCACATAAAAAAGGAAAAATCAACAGAAATTCCCAGGAACATTTAAAGGATTTGCTGAACTGGGACATGCAACTGTCCCTCATCTACTTTTATTCAATTAAACTTGCTCAGAGGTTATACTTCATTATTGCTGTCTCGTAACTCTTCAGACTTAAAGTATTTTCTTTTTCTCAAAGCAACTTCTGAAAAGTAACCACTCACGAGGTGCATGCTGCCAACAGACCTCCCATTTTGTTCTGATTTTGATTTCAGTTTGGGATCTGAATATTCTTTTGTGTATCTACTTTATGGTTTTATTTCGTTACCTCTGAAAAGAATTATTTTTTTAAAAAAAATTACACAGATGAATTCTCAGTGCAAGCCCCTATTTACATAATTCAATCACTTTCCTTAGTTTCCTGTTGCAGAAGTTAATAATACAGAATCTAAAGATATGTATCTTTATTTCAGAATAAAAGATATGTAAGTTCAAAGGCCACAGATATATACAGATATATACATCTATCTGTCCTGAAACATGCAAGATATAACCCATGTGAAAGCAATAATTCTCTGTGTAACATTTTGAAAATCAAGGATTTCTGCATTTCCTAGTATTATATTTCTTATCCTCTCCTTCTCTTTTTTAAGAATTTTGGGTGTAGCTTTCAGTAATTGTCAGATAGAATATTGTTTGCCTTGGATGAATGAGTGGAGTAATAGCAAAGGTTATCAAAGTTACTCTTTTATTTAATGGAAGAAAACTTTCAAAACATAAAATATATAATTCGTTTCATAAAAAAAAAAAAAAAACAAAAAAACAAAAACAACACAAAACCTGTAACAGAATATTCAAGAATATACTTTTCCTTAACAAAAATGTTTCACCCAGTCATAATTTTTATTGATCTTACCACACAAAGTTATAAAAACACATTCAATATTTTAATATGCTTCTATATAGTAGGTAATTAAAATCATACTTGTTTTACAAATCTATTAGAAGTTAGTAGAAATAATTTTTATATGATTTGAAATAAAATTATTAATATTTTAGGTATCTTAGCATGGTTGTCTACATCTGTTGCATACAGGGACATAAGAGGTTAATTGTTGAGAACTCCTCCTGCTTTTGGCAATGCTCAAACACTAAGCAGTGAATGTTATTGTTAAGCAGTGAATTGTTAAAGTCATCTTAACTGATTACATATAGTTTCCAAATATTTATAGCTGGTTATTATGTGTATATATAACTTCTACCTGTATATTAAATCCTACTACATTGTAAGCATGTAATCTTGTAATCACAGAACATTAATATGGAATGCAGCTGGAAATATTTTTACAAGACAGTTATCATGTGTGATTATAGGTCTAAAATTAAAAACAATCCAAAGACCCTCACTTCTTTAGTCACATTTTAAATGAAATGTACTTACTTCACTGTGGCTTAAGAGCCATATATTAATAAGAACATTCATATACTTACTAAGATTTAAGAAGTATATCTTGGAGAATCAGGTTTATTAGGTTGTGTTGCTCTTAAAAATCCAACATAAAGGCAAATATATCGCACATTGAAACAGAAGAATAGTTCCCCATTGCTACAAAGCCAGTTTCCTTATGTTTTTTTTTTGAAAAACAGAACTATTGCACTGATAAAGCTATGCTTCAGCTTACAGAGAATTTCTATCTCAGCACAGTTTTTGCTGCAATCTTCTTAGATTTTGTAACTTTGGAACATCAGCTTTATCAAGGCTCTCTTTATAGAGCTGCTACTCATCCCATATCATCTAGGATAGCTATATGCTTCTACTGAGAGCACAGCTATGTAATCCTCTGCTCTAGGGAAGGAAAAAGTCTAACCTGACCACGTGGTTAGTCACCTTCAGAAACTAAAAAGGAAGAAAAATTAATTTCTTAATGAAATATGGAAAATTGTATTAAAATACTTCAGGTTTTCTATCTTTGCACAAAAATATTATTTTTTTTAAATTCATTTAATTGGATCAAATACAATGGTATTATTGCTCTCCTCCAAAGGACTACAATTTTTATACTGTCTGGATTTTGAAACTCCTATGATGTTAAAGGTAAACATGAGAATGTGTTAATTTTTAACACTTATGGAAGACAAGAGGGAAAAGTCTATTTCCCTGCTTTCTTTCTCCAATAAATGAAGTTCACAATTTCAAAACACTAAAACATAAAACATAATTGTTGAAGGAATAACAGTCTGCAGGGGGTACAGAAACACTCACAAGAAAAGACACTAAAAAAAAAAAAAAAAGGAATATGCTGGAAGTATACAGAGCATTCAGAGCAATGGACACCAAGCAAGACTCCAGCATAACCTTCCTTAGCTGACTGAAGAACTCATCTGGTGCCTCACTGGGTTTGGTGGGAACACTGATGCATATCCTAGTAGTTTGTCAGTGCTAGCTACCTATTTGTGCATGATTAAAGATATCTAAACAAAAATCTCACTGTTTTTTGTTGAGTGTGCTCTCACGACAGTTAGAGAGGTGCTTGGAAGGGATAGATAAAATCTCTACAAACTTTTAGTGATGGGTGAACACACTCTAAAAAAGATTAAAATTCTTCTGTTTAGTCAACTTAAAATTAATTTACCTTGTTTCTGTAATATGATCTATCTTAATTCTAAGAATAGAGAATAGACCTGAAATACACATGCATGAAACAATGAACACCTGTATCTGAAGTGTTTTTAGCACAAAAAGTATCTCATTAAGCACTCAGTCATGAACAAAATAATTAATTTTCTCCCAAACGCACAAAAACCCAGACAGTAACACCTGTAGAATGAAAAAGTAAATGTTTTTCTAGGTGTCTCAGCTGTGTCTTGTCATAGATATTCCCCAGCAGCAAACAATACTGACTGACTCTCAAATAAGAAACTACAAAGGGTGTGGCTTTCATTTAAAGCCATAGTGGGAAATGAGAAGTGTTCAAGCAGATACCACTGTTTTGCTGTAGAGATAAAGATGTATGAGGGATTTTATATGCTGCAGAAATAAGGATATGATTTTTCCTTCCAAATATCTCTCCACTCATGCCTGTGATGTATACCAAGATATGCATTCAAATCATTTATCATGAAACTTGACCACAGCTTTTTGGAAACATGTTCACATTAAATTTACTTATCAATGTAGGGTATCTAAAAAACTATGAATCTGAAAAAGCTTTATTATTTTTAAAAATCTGGACAGTAAAATATTATATAGGTTTTCAAGTCAAATGAAAAAACAGAATTAAAATGCAGGATTGAAACTACACATCAGCTGTTGCTTGTTCATCTATTATAGTTAGACCTCTGTTCTTCACCAAGTCTAACATCTAGTACAATAAAGCATTCTTTTCATCTGGTAGAAAAACAAGGAAGAAAACAGAAACATTTCTTTTTCATGTCAGTTTAAGACATTTTTGAGTGGCCTTGTACATGATCAAAATGAAGCTTGTAATGTGTTTTTCATCTTCAAGAAGAATCTGACAGCATTTGCTTTTAAAGTTTCATTTTTCAAGAGGAAATGATACTATAAATAAAGTTTTCATGTTTATTTGGGGGTTAAGGGGTGGTATGATATGTGTGATGTTGTTTTATTTGGGTTGGGGGGGTATTTTTTCAAACTTTGTTTTATTCATTTTTAAGCAGTTTTCTGATTAGTTTCTACAGTTAGTGTTCTTACAAGTTGCTGTGGAGACTTCTGGCTTTCTCGTGATATTATGGACTGCAGGTTGGATTTAAACAGGTAGTAATGGAAAGGACAAAGTTTTGATGACAACTGAGGATGCCTACAAGATTTCATTCATGTTCATTCATTATCTGAATGTTATTGTATGGCATGCTGCTGACTTCAGTTCCCAGAGGGAAAGAACTATTTTTCAGCATTGTGTTTAGCACCACAGAGTCTTAGATTATTATTGACTGAGGTATGTATAAATATTGATATGAAGGAATAAAAATAAGTATTTGCCTTGAGATATTCCTATAACACAAAGAAAAAAGTCATTAGTTGCTATAATAATAATTGCTATAATAATGTTCTCAGGAAGGGAGAAACACTAATATGTGCAAGAATGAAGGAATTTGCACACTACTAAAACATTTCTCCTTTTTATTCCCACTTGCTACTATATAATCACTGTGTGGGGGAAAAATTGTAAAATGTGGAACTTTTATCCATGTAATACCTGAATACTTCTAGCAGCATACAATTATGTAAAAATATGTATGTGGAGGAGTTCTAAGTTCTTCCTGACTCCCCCTCAAGAAATGAATATTTGTTACAGTCTTAGTAAATTACTTTTGCTCTTTCAAGGCCTTCAGGAAGATGTTGGCTTATCTTTCTGACTTTTTGATTTCATGGATGACTAGATATGTATTCAAGTTTAATATGTAAAAAAATGGATCTCTTAATGTCTTCACCTCCCAACACCTCTCTGCTCCCTCATGCTCTGATTATTGTATAAAGCAGTAATCTCTCAAAACTGTAATCAGGCTATCATCTGCTCAGACTTTTTTATTGATGTCTAACACTCAAACTATACCATTTTCATAATATCCCTACAAAACAGCCTTTCCTATCTGTTCTGTGGCACAAGCCTAAGCTTTTATTCTCTTAGATCTCTATAGCATTTATTATGTGCAAGTCACCTGTTCCTGAAAGAGATTTGTTACTGTACAACTATTAAATCATCAGATCAATTCATTTTCTAAAAGGTTTAGTTTACCTTTTTATTTTATATGACTGTCATAACTATCCTTTAAAAATATGACCCTGTTAATAAAAGGTTTGAGGTCCTCAAAAATTGCAAATTCTTACTAGAATATTAAAAACCTGACCAACAAATACTATGCTTCATTACAGCATAGTGCTACTGACACAGTAAGATTGAATACTCATATTGGGTATCTCTTCACTTGTCAACTGATTTGAAGGTTGAAAACAAGTGTGCAAGAAATAGAAGCTACATGGAATGCTCAGAAAAGCAGTAACTAAACACATCCAAAGCTTAGCTCTGAGTTCGCTTGATTTAGGAGCATACATGCCTGTTTTGATAGTCTATCATGTAAGATTAATCCTTTCAGTGTTGAATAGATAAAATTCAATGAAAATTAAAAAATAATGAAGAGACAAGTCTTTTACTAAGAATGAGCTTCTTTGTCCTAACCCTTCCCAGTGTAACACTTGAATTTCACACCTGTGCAGCTGACCACCACTGCCTTTTCACCATAGAGGGGCAGTTTCTTGATCAGTTGCACCTAGCACACAAGTTCCCAAAGTGGGAGAAAAGCCACAACACTGATGTGCAGCCAGGTCACTGTTGCCCTTGAAGGCATGTACACAAGAAACAACTTCACAGTGAGGGCTCTGCTTCTGCAAACGGCTCATTTAACCCACCAGTCAACCAACATCCCATTACCCAGAGTAGGTATATTAGGATTGCACTAGTGTAAGATGTCTGGAAAAAGTGTAATCAGACCATACTGAAGAGAATACAGCTTCAAAGAATGCTGAAGTGTGTTTGTGTTTATTTACATCAGTAAGTAAATCTGCTTATTTTTAGCTTAGGGTAAAAAAATAATGATTAGCATTAATTTATGAAGATAAACATTTCCCTACACTCTATTTTTACCAGTTCAGTACAAAGAATAGCAATAAAACAGCAATGTTAATAGGAAGATATTTTTGCCCGAAGTTAATGGAAATAAATATAGACGTAAAAAGCCTTATGTTCACACTCACTCATCCTTGATTGTGAACAAGATATTTTGTGTGTTTCAAAATAATTTGTCTTTAAAATTATTATTTCCATTGAGAAAAAAAAATAAAAAATAACCAGAATAACTTGTTTATGAACCTTCCTAATCTTTCTATGCACTGACATCATTTGAAGCTCATTGATCCAAAAGAATCCTAGCTCACTACACAAGAGTTTTGAGCAAGGATTAATTACAAATTCAGAGGATCTATTGTTGGTTTTGTTGGTTGGTTGGCTTGGATTTATTTTTTCTTTATTTATAGAGGTATTGAGTATTGTTTGAGGGTAAGGAAGTGACAGGATTCATTTTGTTTAGCTTCAATTCACGTTTCTTCTTTCCTTTGTATACTTGTTCAGAGGAATCCAGGCATTTGAATTTAGATAAGACTGATACTTTAGACCACTGCAATGCATAGAACACTTCCAACATAGAATTTTTCAAAGACCTAGTGGGAAGTGAGTGCTTAAAGGGTTAACGCCGTCAGATATTTGGGATATTTCTGTCTTATTTTTCCTCTCTTGAAAACTTGTAATTACAAGAAGTTTAAACTTTGAGCTAGGCTAAAAAGGCTAAAACTTTGTAGCAGGTATCATATTTTGGCATTAGAAACTAAAATCCATTACTGGCTCAAATAAATATTTAAAGGTTAACCATGGCTAGGAATTTAAAATCATGATTAGATTAAGCCTGTTACACTTCTGGCACACCACTGAATGACAGAGTCCTATTTAGTAGTTTGCACTGAAGCAACAGAATGGCTTGACCTTTCAATAGGTAAGATATCGACCTGCAACGGGGCTCCACACAAGCCTCGTGAACTGCCTAAATTCTATTTAAGTCTTCAACTAAGATTTCTGTCCCTGTCCCATGAGATACATTTCATTCTTACTGAATATATAGAAAGTTTCTCTTCAGTCCTCTGGAACTGAAGGATGTAACAAAAGATAACTTTCTCTACAAAGATCAGAGTTCCTAACATTATCCTCGTTGCTTGTTTGACTCCTTTAGAATGGGATGCTAGTTCTTCTGTGGGTATAAGTGAGATAGCAATAATGTAAACGGTATTTCTTTCTCTCCCTCTCTGCCTTAATATTTTTTAAAATGACTAAACATTGTTCAATGTTTTTAGACCATTTTTAATGAGCTCTTCTACCTTGTCAGCTTGCAAAGTTGGAGGAAAATGACACTGCTTTCCTTCTTTTAAAAACAATTATATTCTCTGTGACATCTATACTTTATGCAATCTTGTGATAAGAGTATGTATGAGTACTCAGTTTGAAACAAAATGCTCATCATATGTTTGTAAAGACACTATATAAATATGAAATACTGATGATTTAAAAAAAAAAAAAAAAAAAAAAAAAGTTAGTTGTTTAGAAATTCCAGTTAAAAAAATAAAAAGGACTCAAAATCCATTTCACTTCACTCTTTCCTAGGAGATAATTTCCAGGTTCTTCATCATCAAGATGGGGCATCAACCCCTCCTTCAACAGTTTAGGGTAAAGAATGGGTTTGATACCCGCTAATGTCTCCTCCTGAGAAAGGAAAGATACAGACTGTGAGAGTAGAGAATTTCCTTCTTTCCTTCTCCCATTCATCCACTGTGAAGCAGTGACAATTTCCCTTTCCACGTTTCCTTTCTCATCAATATGTACTACCAACTATGGACTGCTCCTTCTCATTATTTCTTGTAGTCCTTTTCCATATGTTGGCCCTATTAGTGACCAAGGACAGGCAAACAGTCTTAGAAGGCATTTCTAATTCATGAAGAACAAGAGGGAGATTGGATGCAGCCAGTATAGGTTTGCCAAGGATAACTCCATTCTGACCAACTCTATTGTTATCGATGCTGAGTGACTGGTACTGAAGATGAAGGGAGGGCAATAGATATGGTATATCTTGACTTTATCAATGCTTTGACACCCTCTCTCACAGTTTATCACCAAATTGGTAGAATTTTCAGGGAACACCAAACCCAGGGGAACAGTGAATATGCTATACTTCAGGACTGCTCTTCAGAGGAACTTGGACAGGGTGGAGAAATAGAATGACAGAGATCTCATGAAGTTCAATAAAAGGAAATACAGCATCCTGCACCTAGGATGAAATAACCCCATGCAACAGTATAAGGTGGGGTCTGGCTGCATGGAAAACAGCTCTGCAGAAACGAACCTGGGGATCTGGCTTGACAACAAAGTTGAACATGAGTCAGCAGTGTTCCCTCGCAGCAGAGAAGGACAACCACATCCTGGGCTGCATTAGCAAGTTTAGCCAAGAAATCCTAGGAAGTGATCCTTCCCCTCTATTCAGCACTTGTGAGAATGTGTCTGTAGCACTGTGTCAAATTTTGGGCTCTCCAGTAAAATAAGGATATTAATATACAGGAAATATTCAAAAGGATGGCCACCAAGCTGGTCAAGGAATGTAGCATTGTATGTATGGGAAGACACTGAGGGAACTGGATCAGTTCAGCCTGGAGAATAAAAGGCTTAGGGTAGACTTTATTGCTGCCTACAAGTACTTTACCAGAGAATGCAGTGAAGATGGAGTCAGACCCCAGAGGTACAGAACAACAGACCAAGAAGCAATGAACACAGTTTGGTGTGTTCAAATACTTGTAAGAGGTTGCTCAGAGAGGCTATGGAATCTCTCCACCTTTGGACGTGTTTGGAACTGGATCAAGCATGGCACTGAGAAACTTCATCTGCTTAAACCTGTTTTCAGTAGGAGATGGGACTAGATAACCTCCAACCAACCCTTCCAAACTAAATTATTTTATGATACTGTATTTGGTTCATCTGTTCCTATCAAGAAACAGCTCAGTAAAGATGACTGACACATGCAGAATGGAAAAGTATGCAATAACAGACTAGTAGTGTTCCCCTGGCCTTGCCACTTAGAAATGAAAAAACACTCACCTCAAACAACTGTAGAAGCATTATTTTCATGTTCCAGTGCTTTTGGTTCAAAGAAAGTCTACATTTAAGATCAAAGTCTAGGTTTAAGATCAAAGTCTGCAAAAGGGTGAGGAATTTTCCAACAAAACCAAATACGTGACTGTATTCTTATAAAACTTTCAAATTCCAAAGCCCACTGAATAATTAGTTTAAAATTTTTTTTTTTTTTTTTTTTAAGGAGGGATTTTGCTAAATTAACCCACATATTCTTCCACAAAGATACAAACCATTTCCACATAAGTACCTATGGTTTGTGTTTATTTGTGTACTTCTAGCATGTTTTTTTTTAAGGGACTATTTTCAAAATAAATGTGAGTGTGCAAGTATCAGAAGAAAGACGTGGTTTTATTGCAGTCAAAGAATTTTAGAAACATGTTTTCATAAGCAAGTGTTGCAAGAAGGCTATTTGGTTTACGAAATACACATCAGAACAGCGAATGTATTCCAGGAACTGACATACTGTAGTACAGAAGGAAAGAAGGGAACTAACTGCTTCAGTGATACCCACAGCAGCAGGCTATAACAACAGTAGCAGTATCAGCAGCAAAAAAAAAAAAAAAAAAAAAGCCTTTTTTTTTTTTTCTCTCTGCTGTTTAGAAATGAGATCAAGCATATGGATATGTAATTAAGGTTATTTCATTAGATCAGACTAGAGCTCTCCAAACAATCATAAAAAGGTTTTTCCATGCATAATGGTTTATACAGGATTCTTAAAACACCCATTAATACATTAAAAAGCACAGATTCATCTTGAAAGAAAATAATCTTACACCTGCAGATTCTGCATTTTTCTTTATGATCAGAATGACTTTCATAATTTAATGTACAGATGCATTATTTAATATATATTTCTGTTCTGCCTTAGTCTCTTCTGTTCTTATCTCAATTTCTGAACACTCTACGATTTACCCCCTTCTAGCTGTTGATCTAATGGGTATTCTAACCCTTCCAGTTGAGGTACTCCAAGAAATCAATTTCCTTTTAGTTCACATATGCGAAACAGCCTGTCCAATTTTCCCTTTTCTGCCCAGCTTCCAGGTCACATCCTTGTTCCTAACCAGACCCTTCTAAACCCTTCTCCTAACCTTTTCAGGTAGTAGTTCAGGTCCCCAGTTCAACCGGTTCCAACTTTCCTCCCCTTGGTTTATAGTCATCATGTTTCTGAAAAATAACTCTTCTCCCCAGTACTTGTTATTTTTTCAGTTTGAGTTTCTTTTCTCAGCTACATCAGCAGATTATGAATCCCAGACACTTCCAAGACTAAAGTGACAATGAATGTAAAAATTTTTATTTACATCTGTGTGTAAAGACCACTTTGACTCCCATGGTGCCTAACTTTTATTACATGTAGCCTTAAACTTCTAAGCACTAAAAACTTAACTGTATGGCACTAGAGACAATCAAGTTTCAAAATCGAAATTCCACACTGGGTGAAACAGGACTTAAGACATTACCTTCCATTAAATTATGATGACTGCAGAGCATGCAGCAAGCTTGTTTTCTAAAAGGATTACTTTCAGGTTATAAAAAGCTCTTCAATAGCTTATATCATGTTACTGAAATCTAGAGAGGAACATTAATTATCAAAGAATATGAGAAAACATGTGTAGAATTATTTGCTTTCATTAATCTCAACATACTCGATATCATCCAGGAAAAGTTACATGTTCTGTGGTCCACACATTGTATGCTCCAGGTACATAGTGATAAAATTTCTAAAGGAGATAATATACTTGCAATATGGTAAGTGCAAAAGTTATAAAGGGAACTCAGAAATGTGGATTTTCTTTAAAGTACCCATATTTCTAAAATGCAGACATTCTGCAAACATACAAAATTGGAATAATCATATGGATTAACTGAAAAAACTGAATTAGCAAAGAGAAAGACAGCATTAATACCACAAGATAGTGATACAGTAGAAAATATAGTTGAGTAGAAGACAAAAGGCACATTAATTTTGTTTGTTTTAACTGAAGTTAATTGCTAAAATATAGATAAAACTATATACACATATAAAATATTGCCTAAAACTTTGACAAATTACAGAGGAGTATTGAGTTACTGAATCAATCTTTATATCAATTTGTCCTTAGGACCTGGTTTTAATTTTATTTGGACAGGTCATCATTCAGTGCACTGCTGGAAGTAGGTGAAAATTGTAGTGCTAAAAGAAAAATTTAAAATTATGTATAGGCTTCTGCTTAAATTTGGGTTTGTACTTTAATTAGGAATCCTACTAAGATTTGTTGTTTGGAGGGCCATGGTATTGTTGATGTTTTTAAACATACTCACTCTTGAGGAGCATCTAGATTTCTGTTCCATAAAAAGAGACAATTTAGCCATTAAAGTGTAACTTAAAATGTTAGTTTATACAACAAGTATTTAACTTTCAGATGTCTGACTATACAAGGATACCAAAGAGATGAATCCTTCTATATTTGAAGGAAGAAATTAAATTAGTTTTCCAAAAGTAAACATAATTGCAAAATGAATGCTGGTTCCACTAAAGTTTCACTATCGATTGCAGCCTCAATGCACAGCATATAAATAAGGAGTAGAGCCAAACTTCTATATTGCCTTAGAAAAGGTCACAGTTTTAATGTTCATGGCATGTTTTTCAAAAGCTCTTCAAACTTATGCTTCACATTGTATGTTTAACCTGCATCTTTCAGTATCTGAATATACTTACAGGTTTTGGCCTGAAACTTGCTCTTGTTCTCTTCTGTGCTTCAGTTTTTGTGTCCCAAGTCCTGTTAAGTCAATTATTCACCCTTACTCCCACACACCTTCCTCTTCCTTGATTTATAGCATTGTATAGTACACAGACTCTGGCTTGCCTGTTAGAAGAGCTCTGAGCCTGGCTACTTCTACACCTCGGGTCTGAAGGCCTGTTTTCATATAAGGCATCACCCTCAGTGGCGTTGTTTACTCAGTTAAATTAGGATGAGATTGTTGGGGACTAGCTACTTAGATTATGTAGGGACAATGAATGATGATTAAGAACTAAACATTTATTATGAAGTGTGCTGCCAAGAATGTCAGTCAGGCAGTTTCATCTTAAACTCTAAATCTGGCATGATTTATCAGTTTCCTAAACACTCTCATCATGGCCACATCTAATTCCTCAAATCATATACAGGCATGCCTATAAACAGTCAGTCACAGCAATTGTGCAGGATGCCACTACAAGGATGGAAGAATTTAAGGGGAAACAGAGAGAGAATGCACTTTATTTTTGATCACCCCACGCAAAACAGAAGGAATTCTGCAGTGTAACTAGAGGAGGCCACACCTCAGAACCTGCCAGAGTCTTCTAGGCACCCAACTCCCAGTCAAGGTGGGGTCTCAATTTTCTGACTGAGCCTGGAGTTAGCAGTTTCTTACTTCAGAGCTGGAGACCTGATTATAAATTACCCCAAACCCAAGGAGCCTTAACAGTCTGAAATCTCGGAGCTCCAGTAACCACATGCACAGGAAGGAAATAAAAATCTATCAATGGCTTTCTTAGGTAAGAAATTTAAACAAGCAACCCCTCTCCATGAAACTATTTTTACTTGAATACCTGGCATTTTCAATCAAACATTGCTTCATCACAAATTCAAACAGTTTTAATAACAACATTTCTTCCTTTACTGTCTCCTTCAAAATAAAATCAACAATATAAAGTAAAAATCAGTAGTAATTCCATTTAGCTTAACAGAGTTTCACAAAATTAATAAACACGGACAAGAAAGG
Source organism: Athene cunicularia (assembly GCF_003259725.1). Lineage (NCBI taxonomy): Eukaryota > Metazoa > Chordata > Aves > Strigiformes > Strigidae > Athene > Athene cunicularia. The sequence goes on from NW_020799098.1 coordinate 22,884,112, forward strand.
GAAGTTTGTCTTCATTTAACTTCTGCAAAGTCTAAGGTACACACAATGTGCCTAACCTTACACATTTATGACCAACTTTATTGATTTCCTCAGATGATTTACCGTAACTTTGGAGTGACAGAAAAGAGCTTTGTTGTAATACTACTTTCCATCATAATTCAGTTATATCTTTGCTAAAAAAACAAAAAAACAAAAAACAAAAAACACTTACTACTTTTAGATCAATTTCTACTTTTCAGTCACTCCAGTAATTGAGGTCATTACATGGTTTCACAAACAGTTGTCACTGTACAACTATATGGGAGGAAAGATAAAACACAATTCAGAGGCAGGATAGGATCTGAAATATTTTAAGCTGTCTGACAAAGAAAATGTGTAATGTTACTTTAGACAACTGTGGAGAAAAGTTAGGCAATTAGGGGAAAGGAACAGGGAATCAGAGTGCCAAAAATACTTCCCTGAGAAAGAACCAATACCAGTAAGGATCAAATGCTTATGTCAGGATTATTTGTGACTTCATAAGGTATGGTACAAAATGAAAAAAAATACTACAGGAGAGAAGTGCAAGAATTTCCACAGAAATTTTCTGGATATTTTAACATTCTAGCTGCATGTTTTGTTATCACCTTTGAAAGGATGAGATTTTGAACTTCATAATTTGTGTGGTTTTGGAGATCAGCTGATTTGAACATTTTTTTCAGTTAAAATACTCTGATTTTGTGAAACCACCAATTTGACTAATTTCTTTTTAAAAATAAACAAACAAAAAAAAAACACAAAAAAAACCCAACCAACCAAACCTGAAACATTTTCCAATTTAAAAAGAAAAAAAAAAACACACCACAAAAAAACATTAAAATTTATTTGAAGTCAAACTTGAGAAAGATTGAAGCTAAAGAAAAAGCTCAAAGTCTTCTTTAAATTTCCTTCAAAATACATAAATAAAGTGCTTTTTGGTTTTGTGTTCCTTTCAGAGTTACAAAAAAATTCAAACATCTGAATTTTTCCAGAGACAGAAATGTGTACTTTTGACCAAACTTTATTCTGAAGGAAACAAAATATATGCTCTTATACTGAATTTTGATGGGACTATATTTTTTCTTCTTTGTATCAGTTATTATCAGTACAAATTAAAAAGAATATATGAGAAACTATTCCTTATAGACACCTGAGTAAGTGCAGATTCCTACTGTATTGAATTAATTTCAAGAAATTTGCAGGTCAACACAGATATGCATGGGGCTTTGATCATCCAAAACTAGTGGGAACACCTATAAACCTCTTTATTTTCTCCCATTTCAATACTAGTAAAATGGTTTTTTTCATCCCCACATTATTGTAAAGCAAATGTTAATAAAAAACTTCTCTCACAGGAAAAAAAAAAAAAAAGATGGCTTTGGCCTGGTTTATTCAAGGCAATCAGGTACTGAAATTAATCAAGCTGATAGCAGAGGTATCCTGTTTTGCTATCTCAAGGAAATATATTAACATATTTTCTTCTTTCTTATGTCTGAAAAGAAGTGAAAACATATTCAGAAAAAATGGGTTTTCTTCAAACACAATGATTAATACAACTAATATACTTTTTGTTTTAGTGTTCTATTCTTTTCTAACTATAGACCATTATAATCACTAAAGGAAGCAGGAATGTCAAAAAGCTGTTCTCTTAATCAGCTTCTGATTTAATGAAGGCAAAACTTATGTCTGCTACTAAAAACCAGAATATATTTGGTATCAGGTGAAATCTTTATTTTTCCAGTTTCTGCTCTCTGTACTGTTTTCATTTTGTCATTTCCAAATGGACTGTTAGTCTGGAAAATATGATAATGTATTTCACCACCCAAGATTACATATTTTCTGCATAGATTCTGGACAACTTGAAGGATTTGCCTTAATGACTTATTTAGTTAGTGACCGTTTCCTTTTCCTAGATAAGGTATTATGTCTAGAAAGATTCTTCATATCAGCACCAGATGACATGTCAGAGTCTCACAAGAATTAGTGGGAGAACATCTCTATCTCAGAGGTTGCAGACATTTAATCATTTCTTCACTATTCTGGGCAGCTGCACACTGACCTCATAGCCATCACCTGCTTCTGGGCTCTCAGCGACAGTACTTTGTAATATAAGGGCTACTTTGCATACTGCTTTACCAAGAAGAAATGCCACTAACTGTGACAACAATCCTAATTAGTTGTTGAAATACCATTGTGAAGATATGTCACCAGCGATTACTCATTTCTTTAATGGTTCCTTCAAACAGAAGCTCTGTTTCAGCTATTTAGAAAATGGCCAATATCATTATCATTCCCTGAGGGGCTTATCTAAGCACTCTGAAGGATTACTGTCCAATTTTACTTTTAAGCAAGGTTGCAAAGTCATGAAAGTGACACTTTTCAGGGGAAAATAAAGCATCTTTACAGCAAGAATTTCAGCCACAGGAGGTTGGGAGCAGTTACATACCTCTAGGCAAACTGCAATTAAAAGGAAAACATCCTCTGAAGAATAGTGAGGGAACAAGATTTTAAGAGAATGAGACCAGTAGGGGAAAAGAAGGAAGAAAATTATTAGATTCAGGACTAGAAACAACATGTTTTATGTCCAAAGTTACCTATTACTATCACAAGCTAAAATTATATCACAAGGCAGATGTGGCCTGATTCAGTGTAAGCCAGTAGCCTGCCTGCTGTACCAGACAAACCATTGACAGCTGATTGAGTTAATAAGTAACTGCTAACAAATGCAACATTAACAATTTAGTTAAGATTAGAAAATATTATAATTAATTACACAACATATTTTTGTTTGCATCATATCTATCACCATCCTTCAATGCCTGAAAAACCTGCTCTAACTGCTTAGAGAATCACTTAACCCTAGACGAACAGCTATTCCAGACCTCCTAAACCTATCTCAACATGTTAAAGATTAGAGAATGAACAAGGTACTAATTTATAGATTCTCAAGACAGAGAAAGATAATTTATATAACACAAAAAACCAAAACAGAACAAAAGCCTGAAGTTTCTTATAGAAATGTCTTTATCTGTACTTGATAAAAACATTAGCATGGGTTTATGTATTGCAATGATACTAACAGTGATTGGTAACAACTGTTTTAGAGGATATTGCATTAACAATTACATATTAATAAGTAACATCCTGACCAAATTATGGTTAACCTGTCCATAAAAGACTGTTAATCACAATAATAAAGCTATGTACATAAAACAATGGTTTCTATACTTTGTAGTTCCTTAAACCCGAAGATTTATGCAGTATGCAATGAATACAACTGATCTTGAAATTTTTGGATTCTTTTACTCAATTATTTATATGTAAATTATTTCCTACTATAAAACATTTTGTTATTAGGAATGGAATTTTTATGAGGAATACACAAAAATTTTGCAGGAGGCTGACAGTATTTGAAGCCAAGCATATATGCCAGCATTAGCAAGATCAGAGCTATTTCACTCAAAATAATAGTTATATTAAAGAAAGTTTAAATATTTACTAATTTAAGTGAAAAATAATAATAATTATCTGATAATATTTTACTAGCTTTTTTAATTATATTTAATGACTTAGAACTCTTTCCATTGCTTTGAATTATAAAAACTAAGTGCAAATTAGCTGCCATGATGAATTGTTAAATTTCAACAAAGTTAGTTTCCTTTATTTATTATTTGTAGTTTCATATTTCTGTTATTTTAAATTTGTCTTATCAATGATACAGATTGGGTGCATCCATAGGTAATTTTCTGCCAGGCTGTGACTAAAATTATCTCAGAATGAGACAAATAAATGCATGCTCCAATAAAATTCATCTTGGAAAAAATAAATCAGGAAAAAAAAAGGGATCAGTAGGGGAAAAAAAAAAAAAAAAAAAAAGCTTTGTAGCTTTGTTATATATAAAGGTTTAATTTCCAGAATTATATACATATATACATACATATTTCCAATTAGCATCCTTGAGTTATACAGCCAAATGGGAAAATTGAGTCCTAAAGTCATGCAATTCTATGTGAAGTCAAAATATGCTTCCCTGTGAACTGTGCACAGCACATCTTCTCTTGCTCTGAGCGGAATTCAGACCTTGGGATTCCTTTAAAAATCAACCTAAGACCAACGTCTTTGTAGTTTGCAAATATTATGTATGTCACATAGATACCAAACACACGACTTTATTCTCTTCAGCTATTAGAGACACATTTCCACACCCAGTAGTATTTTCTCAATTCTGTTTATTTTGGCAAACTTCTCACTCTGGTCCTATTCTCCACTCCTCCTGATTCTTCTTTGTAATTCCCAAATCCTTACCACCTGTTTCCGGTTCCTGCCTTTACCTGGTGATCTCTCACCCGGTCTTCACCATGCCTATCTCTCTCATTCTCTCTGCTATTGCATACTAGCTGCCTGAAGAAACTTTCCTGACCTCCACCACTCAGCTTTCTCCTCCTGCCCACCCCCATGGTGGTTCTCAGTCCTCTTCCCTAACCTGTCTCTTGCTTCCAGCTTCCCTGTCTCAAAGTCTTGCTCTTCTCATCTCCATCCTCAAACACCGTTCCTCAAGTTATTTCTTTAATCACCCTCCAGTTCCTATTCCTTCTGAAATCTTAACCAGAGCTTTCTAACCATCACAGCATATAGGTACCAGCAAAGAGACTGTAGAAGACACAAGGTTTCTTATGTGACTTGCATCTGGCCTGTAGCACACAGGTATTGGAGTTGTAGTGCAAGTCATTCCTTCCCATCAGCATTCATTCCTGCAGTCGCAAATGTGCAATGCTACCCAACTTCTGCAGTCTGACAAACCCTCTAAGCAACACATATAAACTGAGAGTTTGACCAGACCTGACAAAGATCGCTCCTTTTAAGGATCTGGGGATCTCCCTCAAAGCAGGAAAGTTGCACAGCTTTGAAAACAACAACTCAACCACGCTTAAATTAGAAAAAGACTAAATAATGTATTTTCCCCATAGTTTCATTTTTAGAGGGAGCTGCACTATTCTTGTCAAAATGTTTTGCCTGAATTTTATGTAACTGTTAATATTTGAATGTTTCTTAAAGGACTATCTGAGGAACAGTTAGAAAAGCTAGAAAGGGACTTGCCTCCTATTCCCATGTCATTACTGAACTTCTTTTCTGAAAGATGACATATAGGAATATGTCATTGAAACAGGAATTGAAATCATTAAGATAGCTGATAATGAAATTAACAAAGAGATCCAGTAAAATAAACTCTCAGTTTAATTCTAGCTGCTTTCCTACACCCATTAAAAAAGCTAGGAGATTTAAAGACAGTTTGTCCAGCCACTGATATCTAATATTAGCAAAGAGCACTCCAGTTTCAGGCATGCTGGAAGAAAAATAGATATTGACATAGCAGAAGGTACCAGCTGAGGAACTTCTGAGGACTGTTATCATGTAGGCTTACTGTTAAGAGAGATTGAAGTGTTTTTTTTCCAACTGTCTAGTATATCACCAGTAGAAATGTTGCCCTGCAAATTTATTATGTCTAGTAGTAGTTCACGTTATGGGAAAACATCTATTCCTGCAACATGACAAGGATGGAAATATTCTTGGAACATCATTACATTATTATAGTTTGAAGACAGTGATTTGTTCACTTTGCTTTTTTACACCAACTTTATGCTTTAATAATATAATTAAGACTGACTCACAGTTCTCCAACACAGTGACCTAAGCAGAACAGTGCCTACTACAGAATAGTCAGTAAATTCCAATGGATAGGAGGTACTAAGGGATTGCTAGAACCAAGTTTGATAAGAACATTTTTCTGCACAGTGCACTAACCCAAATAATATAACATTATTTCAGGTCTATCAAATGCAATGAAAAACTCAAACAAAAGAAAACAAACCAACCCCCCATATTCTCTTTCACAAGACTGAAGCTTGACCTGAAGTGAAATACTGCCGTGTTATATTGTGTTACTGAAACCATGAGTTCATGGGCAGGTGCACCCGCCCAAGGAGAGCAGAGCTTCTTGGCTGCTGAAGTGCAGCAGCTCGGGGCTGCCTTTGCCCTCGGGGCCTCGCGGTGGTTGGGGCCTTTGCCCAACGGGAGCCGCTATTGACCACAGGTCAGGTCGGGCCTGGGGATCAATGGAGTCCCCTGGGGGAGCCATCGGGAGCTCGTCCCCTGGAGCAGCAGCTGCGGGCGAGGACTCTCCCCTTGGGTCAGGACGCTGCCCAAGGAGCCTCCTCGAGGTGCCTTGGGTCGGGACGCTGCCCTGAGCAGGTCCTCCAGGTTGAGAGCCCTCCCTGGTCAGGTGAGTGACAGAGCGTCTTGGGTTGCCGTAAAACCCCAGGGAGTGGGGCTTTGTTCTGTGGTTTGGGTTGCCATTAAACCCTAGAAAGCAGTTCTGTTATCCTCTCACAGACATTTGAACCTGTAATTTATGGAGAGCTAGTTAACTGTGTTAACAATTTTATTTTTTTATTTTATTTTTTGGTGGTTGGTTGTTTATTTGAGAGCATCCGTAACAACCTCACTATTTAAAAAGGAGAATCAAATCATTGTATTTCAGAACTCTTGCTACCTATAACTTTTTTCACTAGCTATTTACAACATTTTTTTCAACGTGTCACACTTGACCTGTATTTGTGATTTTATGCACCCAAATCCATACCTTTACACAGACAAAACAGAACAACTTGCCTAATGGGTTATAATATCTCTTTCCATAGAGATTTCTCCTTCTCCATTAGTTTCAGACAGTTAATGTAGCTGTCCTTTGTGGTACATTATATACAGTATTAATTTAGTCATTATAAAATACCCCTCTTCTTAAGGAAAACAGTCCAATATAAATTATTTATTTATGTAAGTTCTGTGGATCAGTTCTTGTGCAACAGCCTCAGAGGGATGGTGAAGAGAAGTAAAACTTGACTTTTGAAAAGAAGCTGTGAAGGATACGGTAATAGAAAATAAAAAGAAAAATCTACTCTTACTCAGAGATCTCAATCAGTAAGTAAAACCAGGAGAGATTTCTGTAGGGGTGGGATAACATAGGAGGTTTTGATCAGACTGGTCTGAAGTATTGCAGGATCATATCTGAAACTTTAAATTAGAACAGGCAGGTAGCAGGTTCCTTTTTTAATAGCAGCTTCCCTCCCATTTCAAGATACCCAAATTGTACAATTTGTAAATCCAGGTGTCAGGGCATGAAAATGTTGAAACTTCTGAGGCAGAAGTCACCCATCTGGCAGCCATGAATAAATGAATGCTGCAGAATAAAGCTTCTCCATTTCATTCCAGTAACATGTTATATAAAACAAATGAGTATGGACACTTTGGCATATAAAGCAAGTATATATATATATATAAAAGCCATATTATTTAGCAAGCATGTGAGGAACAGCTCACCCAATGACAGCTACAACAAAAGAATAATCCTGTAATGGCTCTTTGACAGTTTATTTTCAGTGCATATGCTTAGCCAGTACATACCGTTTATTTTCTAAGCAGCTTAGCAGATGGGAGGTAAGTAGGATGATCATTATAATTCAATATAAAATACATTTAAATAAAGTTTGGGGTCTGACTTAAGCCCTTAAAAGTCAAAATATATAAGTTAAGTCTCCAGCAACATCCTTAGCTCAGCTGCTATTCTTATTTTCTAAATGTGGAACAGTCTCTTATCACAGGCTACCACACCACTGGACAATGTAGAATTGGTATGAGGGAAGAATTAGTTCCAGCAGCTCCTGAAGAACAAGATTCTGCACCACAGGCAATTTGACACAACTCCTAGCAGGCCATTTTCCACATATTTTGAAACGAGAGTTTATACTTTGATTTGTTTTTCTAATATCTATTCTTTCATACCTACCTGATCCAACTTACTAAAATGCCTTAGAATATTGGTATCTCAGTAAAATACTATAATTTCTAATTTAGGCAGGTGAGAAACAGAAGGATTATGTAGTTTTTGCTCAAGTTAACCCCAAAAGTCAGTGCCACAATACCGCAATTTACCAGAGTCTCCTGAATTCCAGGTAAGCCCTTCCAATCACTTTAAGCTTTTTGATGTTATAAAAAAATATTTTTTCAGGGGATATATACAGGAACATGCCACTAGAGAATTTAAGGGAAAGGTGTAAAGAAACTTAATTCTGAAGAGGAAATTGTATTCCAGTTTATTATTCCATTTCCAGAAAATTATAAGAGAACAAGGCATGAAACCATCAAGGCAATTGCAGCATCATATTGCAGTTACAGAAGGTGGAAGGTCGTCCTCTGTGGCTTTGATGTTAATTAAGGGCTACAATGCCTCTAGTTAGAGACCTCAGTGATAGAAGGATGGGGGGAGGCTTAAAAGAGGTATACAGAATATAGTGATGGGGGAAAACTGAATTTTGTCAGGTATATACATAGTGTGTAAAATAAATATTTCCAAGAACCCGGAGTACAAATAATAGGAAAAAAAAAAAAAAAAAATCTGTATCACATTCTCTGCCTGTCTCTAGGATGAACATTCACAGAACATTCATTTAGGTAAATTAATGGTAGATTTGATAAATGCATGGAAGAAGCAGAAGTAACTTTCTCAGGCTCAGAAAGCATTGGAGTCGCATGTTCTTTATACTAAGAATGCACATTGCTAAAATCTGTGTGCTTGCTTTGCTCTTACCCTGTGGGCTTCCTTTTGCATCTACTCCTAGGCAAGATACTTGTCTTCAAATGCATTTGATTTCTAATACATGTTTTTTCACAACTCCTAGAGTTATTAGAATAAAATTAGAAAAAACATGAAGAGAAATAATGACTTTACTACTGTGTTCAATACTCTCAGGTCTCCTCCAAAGACCCTAAGTTTAAGAAACCTATATGATGGCGGGGAGTGTTTGTTTGTTTGTGGTTGGGTGGGGGTTTTTTAAGAGCACACAATTTTATTTATTTTTTTAACAGCTTCCATTTTTGTATCCCTGAAACTTTTTTTGTGGCAATACCTTGACTTACAAAGATCTGATATCTTATAAGATCAAGATTCAGTTTACCATGTCACATCATATAATATCAGTATATGAGACTGAGATATGAATTGTTATTGAGAAACAAGATGCCATTCAGCATGAATAAATTCTCTGTAAAGGAAGATTAGAAAATACAGTACCAGACACACCTCACTACTACCTTACTATGCTTGTAAGATCCACTCATATCAGTAGATCTGCTACAGAGTGTATTGTTCAAATGATAATGGGCAGCATCAAAATAATTTCTTAAGTCCAGCCAAGATTCTTCTCACTGTGAACAATGTATTTGATCTGGTAAATTTAAAGTAAAATGAATAACATACAATTCTTCCCCTTTCCAGTATTACATCAGAAATTCCTTTAAAGGCTTGCAAGTTCAAGTCCAGTAGCTAAATTATGTTAAACTCAAACTGCCTTTTCCTGTCACAGTATTGTTGCTCTAAATGCAGAGAGATTTTTTTATTTACTTTTTTTCATTTTCACAAGTTCTAGGACACCATGAAATTACTGTTGCAAGCAGACACAGTAGCAATCTAACTGATGGAGTTCTTCCCTCTCTGCTGGAGACAATTTAATTTGTAGAATAACAAGTAATTTATTTTACATTTCATATCCCTGAACTAGAGGTAAATTTCAACAGTCTGCTTTCTTCAACAGATAACATGAAGAACTCTTCTGTGAAGAGGTAAGAAGTTTCTGCAGGAAAACTCCCATCAGACCTCACCGCTGCATGGTTTGGAAACTTGAGATTTTTGCAGAGATTCTTAATATCTAGCTGAATTTCACTTTTAAAATTAATTATTACATCTCCGTATTTTAACAATTCTGTCATTCACAAGAGCATTTGCTTGTGGAAAAGTAGGTCTTCTACCATACCATCATTATTAAGTGTCCTGACCATGGTAAAATACAAATGCTCAGGGTGGTACTTTATTTTCAGAAGCATGTCTTTCCATTGGGTACGTAGCTTGAGATACACATATACTTCTTAAAGAGGAAATACTGGATGCCATAACAAAATCATCAGATAGCATAATAACCTCCTCTATTTTATGCTGCCAGGTTGGAGGCTTTTTCTCTGTAATGTGTGATATAACAAAAGACTATAACCAGCAGCAGTTACCTGCTTCCTAACCAAGAGCAGTTACTGACTCGCACGCATGCTTTGCTGTATTGAAACAGTCACTGGGAGTCACACTGAGAAGTGAAAAGGTCAAATAAAAGAAAGGGGGAAGAAGCCATTACAACGCAGCCACTGGCTTTGGTTTATTGATAAAAGAATGTGTTACTGAAGGAGTCACCTCAGGTATTAGGCAACAAGCGAGATATTTTTATCACTAATGAGACAGGAAACATTGTTATATCTTGATTCTGAAAACAAAAACTCCAGTCCTTACTTCCTAATGTTAGAACACAAACATGTACCCAGACTAATAAACCTTTCTACTCTCACTTTACTACTTTGGGCTTAGAATCAATATTTTAATGTATGGCTGGATCATATTCAGTAAGTGACTCTATAATATATACTTAGTGGATGCACAGCTACCCGCTTTTGTCTAACACATAGCTTGTTAACAGACAGGTCAACGTATTGGCATCTCTTTGTGATAAAATTCAATCTTACAATACCTGTACTATCTTATTGTTATCATAAAAAAAGCTAAAAGATTGAATCGAAGAAAATCAATTAAGGAATTGATGAAAACACCAATCAGTCAACAGGACAAAGTCATAGGTTACCAATAAAAAGGAAACAATATGCCAATTAAATATGACTGATATTTTGACACTTTTTTTAAAATCAAAAAACCCAACAGACTGATGTTGTTATATTCTGTTCATTATCTAAAACCTTCAAATTTTCTGCCATTTTCTTATCTCTCTTGAAACAAAAATTTCCAGAAGCTCATTTAAGTCTGAAGACTTCTTCAGTAGGCAGACCTTGGAACAGCAAGCTCCCACAGGGAGCAGCACACTGACAGTAACAGCACATACAGATATGACACAGCCTCTTCAGACTAAAGTTTAATTTATTTTGTCAGAAAGTCCAGAGAACTCATGGAATTAACTTAAAACAACAGAAAGACATCAATACACATCCACTTGGCTTTCCTGAATAGACATGGTATTGATTTAGGGAGTATTCCCCATCAGAGTTCAACTTTCTTACCAGGTTCTTTAAGATATTCCACATGAAGATAGTTTAAATGCTTAAAAACAAATTTACTCATTTGTAGACACTTGATGTCACAAGGGATTTTGACTTAGCAGAGCAATACAGCAGTGTACTGAAACTACAATACAACTACACTTCACAGAATATAGAAATCATACATGTATTCTATTCCATAAATTATATATATAGAATGAGGAAATGATACGTATATACATGCATTTGCAGATCTCCTTTTTCTTGCCAAACAGCTACTTCACTTTACCAGTTTGGGTTTCAAGAAACTTTGTCTTCTTGACTACCAATATAGCTGCTCCATTTAAAGGTTTACTGGGCTGTATCATCCCGCCTGCTTTGGAGATAACCATTCTCATTCAGGCAGCATAATGCATGGTGAGCACAGCAAGGCTAGGGCTGCACAGCATAGAATGAGCTTGAACACTGGAAGTCAAAAGGGTTTGTAGGCCAGCCACTACAGTGCAGGACACTGACATAACAAAACTCTAGCTCAGGGTTCTTGTGCACTCCTTTTTGACACTGCATATTTGAGGTATGATTCTATAGGATGATCCTTCTAAGAGAAGTTTCATAAGGAACTACAGGGCCTAATCATCATATCATACTCATACAGCACAAATACATGTGCATATGAATTTACTGTTATCTATAGGCAGAAAAAAAATTCTATCCACACTACCTTTTGAAGGTGAGCCAGAGTAAATCAACATGTGCTAGAGTTATTTTATATTTTAGACTTCTCTCATCTTCTGATGACTTTCCTAAGGTTGGCTTCCATCTAACTCCCTCAGGTGAAAGTACTCTGGAGTCAAGATAATACTTAAGAAAATACTTAGCTTAAGAGTTTATATAATTATTGCTGAGAGTACAGTCTTCAACACACGACCATGTGCCTTTTTGATTTGATGTCATAAACTGAAATTTTGGTGTGGGGCAGACACCCATTCTCCAGTGCACTTCACAGCCTTGGCTCCAGTCTGCTCCCTCTCTTTGCCTTCCCTTCACAAGAGGTGACTGTGCTGCATGCCTCACCGTCACTCATCCAGGTCTCCCCTCAGAGAAATCCTGGGTAAATTAAGGCAAAGGCCCTCTTTTATACTCCAAAGCACAAATATGCTAAAGTCCATACCTCTCACCCCCACACCCAGGTACATCTGGAACACTCAGTCCAGAGAAGGATTACAAGGAGCAGAGGGAGGTGCCCCTTACCTCAAAGGCTGAACCTACAGCACAGAGGAGAGATACACTTTGAGCTAAGAATACATTACTTGAAAAATAAAACACAACAGAAAACAGGAGGAACTACAGAAGCACATCAACATTTCAATGGCAAAATTATTAGTGTTGGGTACCTACTATAAAAAAACAGCTACAGAAAACATGCTGCAGGGAACAATTACAAACAAGTTGCATGGGAGGGAGATAGTGACTTACAGTTTCCTTTTGTTTCTTCTGATTATTTAGTATCTGTTAACCCTGATACTACGCCCAAGAAGAATATGAGTTAGATCTTTCAATTACAGAAATGTAAAGTGAAGCTATTTTGAAGTGGAAGAACTGGAACAGGCATAACATAGGTTGGCAAATCGCTTATAAACTTAACCCCTTAAGACACTTTAAATTAAATTTGGAATAGGTCAGGTATATACTCGTAGTGAAATGATTAGCCTCAGATAACTCAGTGCAGAGAGGCTTGCTAACACTCAACCTGCACATATTTCTCCTACCTGTCCTGTCTCTCCTTGCAGGATCATAGACAAATCCAACACAGATGTACCAAAGCTGACTCCACTTATGTTTCCCAGACCAGAGTACAACACAGCACACTACACAGTCCATCAAGCTGGCTAAACATCTGCTAAGTAAGATCTTGAATGACACCTAGCCTTGTTGGCCCAGAATGCATTTGCGGGCTGGATTCTGCCTGCTCCTTAAGCTGGCTGAGGTGATAATGTGGTGCAGCTATACCTGATCTAGACATCAGTATCGAAAACAAATAGTGCTCTTTTCAGTTGATAAAACTAACTGGGGTTTCTTGCTCAGATGTCTCTATAACATGTTCCAGTAGTTGGTTTGTCTCTGAAATAAGAATTCTTTAGGTTATTATATTACAAGTCCCTTATATAAATTTATTTAAGGTAGAAGTGTGACTGAAAAATGTAGTCTCTGAAAAAAACTGTCTGAACGATGCCCCAAGCCTCCATCTTGTGTTTCAGAATGGAAGTGAAATAGTGGCCATTCTCCTATAGCCCCTCTGCACTTTCTTGTTGCACCTGATGTATTGAAAACACATCTAATCTAGCATGACAGTCCTGCAATCTGTACCACTCTCCTTTTGGCTTATGTTCCTCGCTTCCCTTTCACAGAAGTGTATCAGTGTCATGGTTCCATTCGTTAGATAGCATCTAGTCAGAGCCATGCTCAAGCACAGTGTGGATCTAATACTGTCTCAGAAAGGAACTGGAAAGAGCTTTCCTCAAGAAGTGAAATCCTTTCACTGTCCTTAACCACAAAAGCAATATGAAACATGTAGTACGTTTGGAAAAGGTGCAAAATATCTATTTCAGTATGATGTTTCAGTTACTTCTCTGTTTTCAAATCCAGGGAACGTTTTTCTTTTTCTTCCTGCAATCCTTTCACATTTTCACATCCTAACATTGACATTTTTTTTTTTTTTTTTTTTTTTGCCTCTAAGGGCTTGTACTAGGTGCACATGTGCCTAAGCAAATATTCCTTCAGTATTTGATTTATTGACAATAAAAGATCACTAGCTGGACCAGAACATTGTTGGAAATAATAACACTTTTATTACAGTGTCTCCATACGCCCTAGGCATTGTTGCCAGTTACTTTATTAATTAAATAATATAACTTTTTACACTCTCACCTTAGAAACCATAACAGGGAAGAGAATTTTCTAAGCTTAGAAGGTTTTACTGAAAAAATTAAATATTTGACTACATTGTGCTTGTGAATGACTGAATTTTACCTTCACAGAATAACAAATTTCCTTCCGTGCAAGAGGTATTTATTGACCATTGCTAACTTTAGTTCAAAAGCACTGCTAATTCAAATAAAACCTAAATGTTAAATGAAAATGTCTTACTAAAACAAAACAACATCTACGAATGATTACATTTCATTTATCAGGAAATCGTACCACCTTACTCTGTCTTTCACCTTCAGCAACTTCCAAACAACACTCCTCAAAGAATAGCAGTCTCTGTGCAGGCACCCTGTAATAGAACTGAGAACACTTTCTGTCCACAGCCAGAGGACCGTCCACAATCATGGCTTGCACTAATTATGAGCCATACATAATCCAACTAGCAAGTTAATCCATCGGGGGGGGGGGGGGGGGAATAAAAAATCTCCAATTCAAAAAATATTTGTTTATTTGAAATGAATTATTTTGTATATTGTCACTTCTGTTCTTACATCAGTTTAGATACACAAAAATTAGGAAAAATACCCTAGGTATCTCCAAATAAATTTTCCTTCATGGAGGACTGTGATTATTTTGTGCTTGCTCTTAATTGGGATAAAAGTCAGCTGCAATGCTTCAAGCTGTATCTATTCACTCTAAGTCTCACTAAACTTTTGTCTAACTTCGCCTTAGTTGAAGAGAAAACCTCTGGATATATCCTATCAAAAGCTATTACTATCCAGCTATTGGAAAGGTTTATGAAGACTAGAATGTAAGACATGGAGATACTCAAGAGATACTTGAAGAAATGTGGCTTGACAAAGTCAGAAGCTATACAGGAGTAGATCCAGCAAGACCAAGGCAGCAGTCTAATATTCAGTGGTGAAAAAGTGTCAGGGGAGCAAGCAACATGGAAACAGAAAACGAAACATTTCCCTCATGAAAAAGGTATAGAGCTAGAGCCACAGTACCAAGAGAAAAACAGTGACTGCCAAGAAGTAAATGGGCATGTATATGCATAGTGGAAGTTAAGTGCAAAATAGAACTATTAAGACCTTTAAATTCTTGCACTAAACCACCTACAACTCTAGAAGGATATGACTTTCTCTTTTATCTTAAAGTCCTTCACATTTTATTTATATGAAGATTTAATTTGCCTGTAGTTAAGCTACTCAATTAGATACATGGTAATGCTGAAAACACAAGCCATTATAGGAAAACAAATCCTAAGCTTGTGCTACAGCACTCATTTTCAATATACACACAATGTAAAATACACAGAGGAAAGGACTGGTATGCTTCAGTGACACCTCATACTTGTAGTTGATCACAGGACTTTGAATATCCTCACTAGGATTTTATCATCTCCTGTCCTGTCTCGCTCAGATGAGGGAGACAAGTGACTCAGATTTGCAAATTCCCAATGGAGTGGACAACAGTGAGACAAGTCTCCAAGTCCATTTATTAACTACCCACAATGTACTAATTGGATACAAAAGAATTGGCTAAGTATGTAATGAGTTGTGGCAAGCAATACAGTATTCCTTGCATTTCTTAATTGTAGTGAAGGAAAAGGGGAAAAGGCAAATGGGGGAGATAGAGAGAATAGAGGAATAGAGATCACTGGTCTGAGTTCCTGCATCTACCCACCAGTGAGGGTTCAAGGAGACAGCTGTCTTCTTCACTTCACTGCAGTCTACCTGCCCCCATCCCTCCCTGTGCCACTTTCCCCCCCTCGATTTATACACACTTTCCTTAGGGTCCTAAGGGTCCATCCCCTAGGTCAATCCACATACCTACGTATCCCATGTATGGGGAGGGGTAAGGTGTTTCATGGGATGATGTAATTAGCATGATCTTGTTCATCTTCGTTAGCATATTGAGGGGTGTTAACTTTAATATGCATTTCGTGGATAATGAAACAAAGGTCATTCACT
The DNA here is from genome assembly GCF_003259725.1 of Athene cunicularia. Lineage (NCBI taxonomy): Eukaryota > Metazoa > Chordata > Aves > Strigiformes > Strigidae > Athene > Athene cunicularia. Next base: position 22,900,176 of record NW_020799098.1, read on the forward strand.
GGACAGGTGGCCCTTGAAATTTGCCCAGGTGCCCCAGAGCAAAAACCCTCCTGTCTCCACAGGGCTCCCTCCTCCAGCTGCACCCTGTGTTATGGGGGCAGCCTTATCAGCTTTGACATTCACACCATCCACCCTGTGACTATAGCTTCGTCTTGCAAGTGTTTGGGACATTCCTTAGCTCAGAGAGCCTCAACGTTTCTCTCTTTCTCAGGCTGTTTTTCTCAGTCCATGTTTCTTGCTGGCCTGTTTTTTCATCTCTCATATCTCCTCAGTTATGTACAACTCTGGCCTCAATATCTTGTAATTTTTTACTGTATTTAATTATTGGTTCCTGTTTAACAAATTAAACAGGCAGATTTTAGAAGTACTGAGCATCTAATACTTTCAATTATTTTCAATAGAGTCTATTTTAATTTTTTAAAAAATATTTTATCGGGCACAGTAATTGGAAATTTCTGATATTCCCACCACTCTTTTTTTCTCCATCAGAGATTTAGTTTTGTAAAAAACTCTGCTTAGATGGTTTGGAAAGGGAAATATGTGGAAAGCATCTGACACTGACCTGCACAACACCCTTGTCTCTAAATTAGAGAGACATGGATTCAACAGATGAACCACTCAGTGGATAAGGAATTGACTGATTGTTCACACTCAAAGAATTGCCGTCAATGGCTTTATGTCCAAGTGGAGAACAGTGAAAAGTCGTGTTGCTCAGAGGTTGGTATCAGGACCAGCACTTTTTAACATCTTTGTTGGCAACATGGACAGTGGGATTGAGTGCACCCTCAGCATTTTGCTGATGACAAAGCTATGTGGTGCGGACAACACGCTGGAGGGAAGGGATGTGCCATCCAGAGGGACCTGGACAGGCTTGAGAGGTGGGCTTCTGCAAACCTCATGAAGTTCAACAAGGCCAAGTGCAAGATCCTGCACACGGGTTGGGGCAATTCCAAGCACAAATAGAGACAGGGCAAGGAGTGGACTGAGAGCAGCCCTGCAGAGAAGGACTTGGGGGTATTGGTGGGTGGAAAACTGACTGTGAGCCAGCAATGTGCACTCACAGCCCAGAAAGCCAACCGTGTCCTGGACTGCACCAAGAGAAATGTGACCAGCAGGTTGAGAGGGGATTCTGCCCCTCTACTCTGCTCTTGTGAGAGCCCACCTGCAGTACTGTGTTCAGCTCTGGGGCCTCCAACATAAGAAGGTCAAGGATCTGCTCAAGCATGTCTAAAGAAGGGTCACAAAGATGATCAGAGTGCTGGAGCACCTTCCTTATGATGACAGGCTAAGAGAGCTGATGTTGTTTAGCCTATGAGAAGGCTCTGAAAGACCTTATAGTGGCCTTCCAGTGCTTAAAGGGTGACTACAGGAAAGGCAGGAAGGGATTCTTTATCAGAGAGTGTAGTGATCACAGAATCTCAGAATTGTCTAGATTGGAAAAGACCTTGAAGATCATCCAGTCCAACCATCAACCAAGAGACAATGGTTTTAAACTGAAAGAGGGTAGATTTAAATATAAGGAAGAAATTATTTACTGTGAGGGTGGTTGGAACAGGTTGCCCAAAGAGGCTGTGGCTGCCCCCTCCCTGACAGTGTTCAAGGCCAGGCTGGATGAGGCTTTGAGCAACCTGGTCCAGTGGAAGGTGTTCCTGCCCATGGCAGGGGGGTTGGAACCAGACAATCTTGAAGGTCTCTTTCAACCCAAACCATTCTATGACTCTGTGATATCACCAAAAATATTCAAAATGTATTTCCTTTGCAGCTGAAAGAACTGCATAATATTTAAAGTAACAGTACCCAGTGTCATTCACTGTTCTACACCTTAGTGGTTAAAACTACAGTTTACATGAGCCACTTTTAAAAATGAATATAAACTTATTGAGAAGTAAGTTACATGTAAACACAGAAATAGGGGTACAATATAATTTCACAATTTTCTCACCACTCATTTTGAAATATAACCATATATATTTATTTATTTCAAATTCTTTTTTAACAAATATAATAAGAAAGGAAAAATAAAAATTATATTCTTCTGTCAAGACATGACATGAGAGCAATTTAACAGGGGAGTAAAAGGGGAAAGTATTCTTAGATGAAGGAGAAGGTAAAAACGAACATTTTCAAGTTTTAGTTCAGACAATGTTCTGTGATAATGTGCTACGGTATAAGAGCTATATTCTAATGGAGAGAAAGGATTTATTCAGATAGAATAAAAAAAAAGAGCTACAAGCCTTGTGACTAATAATATTGCTCAACAAGCTTCTTGAGAAAGAATGAGCCAGAATTTTTAACACCGGGAGAGGTCTTACCCTTTGCTGCACCTACTCTGATCTGCTTTCTCCTACCTCTGTGAAGCTCTTCCTCTGAGTGCCCCTTCCTGGTGTTTGCAAAGCTGTGCAATGAACTGGAATAGCAAAATAACATACATTGAGAAATAACCTCCTCAAAAGAGTTTTAACCCAAACCTGTTCCCAGGGTAGTGCATGGCTGAATGAATGCCTGTGTCAGCACAAAGGAGATGTTATCAGTGAGATGCATGGAGGGAACAGCAAGAACTGAAGTAGAACCAATTTATGCCAATTTAGGCTACAGAAATATGATGTCATCAGTCACCAGCCCCACTTGACAGGGATGGTAAGAGCCTTGTTCAATTGTCACTGAAGTTTATGAGACCTTCTACTCCTCCGATCCTGAGTATTTATCTTATACTGTAGATTCTACAAACCTGATCAAGAATTAAGATATTATCTAAGGATATGCCTATGAAAAGGCTATAAAAACCCCACAGGTTATTAAGTCTGTGTCACCTAAATCCCCATCACACTTTTAAAAGGTTGCCCTTAATTTTCTGTAGAAATTTATACACCGGGCAGCTTGTAATTTCAATGCTATTTCCTTACATCATCATCTGTTGCATCCCTCAGCTTTACTGTATTTCAGGAATTATGTCATGTTCAGCTGAGTATAACTTAATACAACTCCACTAATTTGCAGATTTCACCACAGGTGATTGTGACTCTTGGTATTTCACTAAACTGACTGGTTTAGCTTTAGAAAACAAACAAACAAACAAAAACCCAAAACAACACACAAACAAAGAAACAAACAAAAAGCTTCTTTCAACATAAAAAGAACAGTTATGAGCTAGGTAGAGAAATACCTAAATGCATTCACAGATGAAATAGGGGTAAGCAGTCTCCAGAGAAAGAGAGTCCATTTCAACTACTTGTAATCCATTCAAAACAGCTGTCCAGATGAAAGAATTGTACAATAAAGCTACCAATAATGGAGCACAATTTATGCACTTTCAGTAATGCCACAATAAACTGCAGGTGTCCAGAAAAATTAAAACTATATAACTGAAAGCATCACTATTGGTTTTCTGCTGTACAAAACCTACTTTGCATATTGTTCTTGATTGCTTCTGTTGGACTACATACACTTAACATATGGTCATTTTAAATGCAAATATTAAGGATAGGAAAAGGCACAGTCACATGCTGAATTCTGGATGCCTCCCAGCACCTGAAGTGACTTGATAATAAAACAAAATCACATTAGTTACCCAAGAATAAATCTGCCTTGGCCATCCAAATATCAATATTCATGTGGCAAAATAATGCAAAACAAGAAGGGAGACTTACAAGTGGAATTGTTGTCATTGTCCCTAGAGAAGGAAAGAGAATGAAGTATAATGGACAAATTATAAATGATGAATGGATTGATACAACAAAACTATTAATGGTATGTGTCACTGATTACTTTTGAAAGCAAAAGGTAATAGAAATTATCCAGAAAGTTTCTCTGGTCATGAATAATGCAAACTCATTTGGCTCAATATACCATATAACATTTCAACAGAACCGAAGGAAATGGCAAAAGAAAGAATACATGGCAAGTTTTCCTGTAGGATTTGAGGAATGAGAATAAAACAGTCTAACTAAATAATGGAAACATGGGTGACAATAAACGGGACTGAAAACAGTAACTGAACACAACTGTTGTCACCGTAATATAACTTTTAAAAGATAGGTAATGATTAAAAATGCTAAGATTTAAGGAAAAACAAATGTGTGTGTGTGTGTGTGATATTTTGGTTTTTGTGGAGCCAAAAGGGACTATGAAATGCATGCACGTAGGACAAAATTGTTACAGGGGACTGTGTCAGACCTAAAAGCAAAGGCATCAAATCATGAATCTCTAAAATAGCCAAACTCCTTGTTCATCTCAGGGTGCCCTCAGGCTGGGAGAGAATTACCTATCTATATCTGAATTGCTTTCAGGCTGCTGCATTCGTGAGCATTCCCTGCCTGCACCCAGAGTTCATGCTGAAGTCCTTGGGGATACATGAAGCTTCTCTCATCTCAAGCCTCTTTTTTGTTCAGTAGTTTCCATAAGAAGAGGAATAGTTCTTTCTCCCTGACAGCTGGATGACAGGTGCATCAAGACACCAAGGGCATACACATGCCAAGTGGCCCAGGGACAGCTGTACAATGTATTATCTTTTTTTTTTTTTTTTTTTTTTTTTTTTTTTTTTCAGATAAGAAGTTGATTAGTTTTTCTTAAATATACAGCTAAAAAGTCTTTATGACTGTAACATTGTATGTATGTGTCAGTGTCATAATACTGACTCCATAGTACTAATATTGATGGTTGGACTGGATGATCTTCAAGGTCTTTTCCAACCTAGACAATTCTGTGATTCTGTGATTCTGAGAATATCACATAATACTAATAATTCATCCCATAATACTAATAATTACTCTACTTACTATACAGGTAACTATTTTCTTCCATTATTTCCCTATCCAGAAATATATTCTATCTTCCTGTTAAATTTTAACAATTTTGCACTGCTAGAATTATAGACATGAGGAAAAATGTTAATTGGTATCTTTCTGAATTTTGTTCTATTTTTTCTCTACATTTTTATATTTGTCTTTAAAAGTGTATTTTTTTTCTCACTGAGGATTGTAATTATTTTAGCATACCTTTAAAGAGTACTTCAGTAAATATAAAGTGACCATTGTTACTGACTGTTACTGATTTGTTATTAATTCGAGTTGATGATTTTTGGAGATTTTGATAAGGAATGATTAGGACTAATCAATTAAATGGAATCTCACAAAAATATTAGGTTTTATAGAAGACAGTGGTGTAATGTTATAAGTAGTCATAGAGATGTGGTGTTTAGTTTAAAGTAACCATACAACCAGTTACGCTGCTAGACAAGGTACCATTGTTAGGCTGTTTCGTAAGGATGATTTATAGTCCTGGAGACTAGATGTTTTAAAAGTTGTATTGTGAAAGGGCCTAGAAGCATGTTAAAATTGCAATGTTATCCAAAGTCCTTGAGTCAAGGGCATTGGAGGGTCTTTCTTTTGAGTCAGTAGTCTGTGGTGGTCACAAAATCAGCCCCCTGACTCATTTCAGGACTCAAGTCTGCATGACCAGAAAGAGGTGGGATTATGAAAATGAGTTACAGGAATTAACATGTTTATGTATGAGAACTTGATTAATATGCATTCCTGTATCCAATATAATCAGCATGCTACACAAGTTAGGTGTGCGTTGTTGGTGAGACAACTCCCCTGCACACCCGGTCGTTAATAACGGAGTGTCTGCTTATCTACATCACATTGATGTAGATAAGTTCTTTTATCCTGTTTTGGTGATACCATCAGCTGTAAACAACTGAATAGTTAATCTGAGTTTTAAAAGGTTATGAGGTTTCCTACATTCCGACTTTCTTAATTTAGACTTTTCTGAAAAAGTAATGTTATACAGTGGAGCACTAGGACATAATTACGTTTTCTGTTTTGCTTTCCACAAGACTTTGCTTTTGACTCCCACAGTTACACACATGCTACAAATCAAAATAAGATTATTTATTACATTTCTGTTGTCTTTCACTTGTAGTTATTTAGAATCAATTTATAAACAAAAATTTATTACCCACTGAAAAGCATTCCTTGAATGAAGGAAGGCTGTTGCAGCTCAAAATATTCTAAAATCAAACCCGTATTTTTAAAATACACATTATTTGAATGTATGCGTGTGTACACACATAGACAAATAACATATGGATAAATAAATCAGGAGATTTAATTTGTACTTATGAGGCATTCATGTTTATAATAACATGACTCATATATGCTTTCTATGTCTTAAGCTTTTAAGACACATTCAAGTCATATTTTCATGTCTTTCTACAGACATAAACAGCCACTTTCTATCATTTATCAATCTTTAATTTAAAGACTCTGAGATTGTGAAAAACTTAAAAGACTGACAACATTGCTCTAGGATCTCAAGAATTAGGTTATTTTCAGAAAGAAATAGAAATAGATGAGAGCAAATCTGTACATGGGAAGAAGATCCATCTCCTGATTTCGGTTGGGATATAGTTAATTTTTTTGAGTTGGGAGGGAGCACAGCCAGAGTGCTGGGCCCATATTGGCCATTGGTGTATTCCACATCATGTGCCGTCATGCTCAGTATATAAAGTTCTCTCTCAACTCTGGTCTTTGACAGTGGGATCTTCGTTCTTTTGGGATCGCTGAACAGGAGTGGGCTGGGTATCAGTCAGCAGCTGGTGAGCAAGCACATTGTGCATTACCCATTTGTAGTTTACATTATTGCTATTGTTTTATTACAGTCACTAAACTGCTTTCTTTTATTTCAAGCCTCAAGTTTCCCTTGTGTTCCTTCAGTCTTGTCCTGCTTTCCCTGCACCAGGCAGGGCAGGGGTGAGTGACTAGCTGCATGGTGTTTGGCTGCCAGCTGTCCCTATCCATTGTCAGGGGAGGTTTTGATATGATCCCAGTAGCAAGATACAAACAAGGTCAAATGTTGTACACCCAAACCAGTTTCTATTAATAAAAGAGTGGTATTGATAGGACAGGAAGGAAAAGGCAGAAATCAAGCAAGCCTCCAGAATGGAGCACAAGAATAGTCACCACCATGGATCCAGCAGCATCCCTTTGGTCCTCAGTCTTCAGCTCTTTGCTGGTGGGTGTACATACAGCAAAGTTCTCTGTTGCCTTTTAAACTCATTTTATCAGCTGATTTGCATACTAGACAAAGAGAGGCAGGTATTCCACAAATCCAGTTCCATGAGAGATGATGAAAAAAGTGGAGCATGGGTTCTGCACATACATTGAGGGAGAATGGGGTGCACCACCCATTGTCGGTGGTCCTGCTTGCCCTAACCACCTTTGTTTTTGCCTCAGTTCCCACAGATCTGCTGACTTCATGCTTCTTTAGCAATCATTCCACTTCTGGGGCAAAAATGACCACCTTATCAGTTCTTATCACTTCCTCATTGGTGAAGTCACAGTGTCGTTTGCAAGGCATGCATAGCATCTGGTGTAGACAATAGAGCCACTTAGTATTTGGCTTACACAATGGAGCCAGTGATCAGCGGTCCTTGTGCTTCATGAGAAACACCTCAGTCCATGTATCACCCTCTTTGAGGCTTATCTAAGGAGTTTGTCAATACAACTGCAAGGGAGTGGGATGGTTCATCCTTCAATACACTCCTGCTTCCTTGGATGACATTCCTTAGACTAATTGCAAAGGCCACAGCTGGTCCCTGATGAATGTTCAAGACATTACTTACACCAACCTGTGCCTCAAAGCACGCACATGCAAGCTTTGAGACAAAAATTTGACATTTCAGTCTCTCACACCAGCTGAGTTCAAACCACAACAATCATATAATAAATCTTCACAAGCTTTAACCTACTCTGTGATAAGGAGCTGGGGGACTGGACACAGGTGGTGAGTGGGTTATACTGTTTTTCTGTGACTCTAAACTTTTCTGATGGTTTCTGATGTCCTGCCACCAATGCCTCTCAGGCCGGCTTCACTTTCTCACTCTTTGGTTGTCTTTGATGTAACAGCATAGTATGATGTAGACTAATTCCACATATTTGCTGTGGACTGAAATAGTCTGGCACTAAGCTGTCCTGAACGATTTTCAGCTTTTTGCTGACTGTCAGTATTACGAAGTTTAGCATGGCCGGCATGCATGCACGGTTCTACCTTTTTTGATAGTTCTGAATTTATGTTTTGATTAGTACACACCTTTTATTACTATCTAATAAACAGTATATGCTGTTCATTTGGATATCTTTATGTGCCAAGAGAATTAGAAGAGTTATTGAAGAGCTTCTCCTACCAGCCCATTATTAAACCTAAATTTTTTCAGAAAGAACAGTTTGGGAGGAATGAATGAATGAATGCACAGTGTATTTTAGGAGGAGCTCAGGAGAGCAGAGATAAGAGACCACACAAAGCAGAAAGAAGAATGAGTGAAAGCTAAGGATTCAGGTGAAATAATACTGTTGCAGGCAAGAGTTATCGGGTGCCTGACAAAGCTTAGCAGTCTCCCAGACTTCTGTGGTAAAGACACTGGCTGTTACTGGAGGTACCAATACACGAGGAGTGAGATGAGCTGTAATCTCCTTCAGTCACCTGTGAATGTCCCACCATACTGACTGTTTAAGCAAGGTTGTCTGAATGAAACTGCAGAAGCAAGTGATAGGAATTCACTTTCTGCATCCACTAGAGACATTTCCTCTTCTCGCCCATTACTCCTCAAGTCCTCATAGGAGAACTGTCTCTTCTTGCTTTCACAGTTTTTAAAGGTAGAGGTATGTGAAGTATTAATCATTTTACCTAGAAACTGAATTAAGTCCTGTATTTGCATGTTCAGATAAGAATCAAGTCCAAAATATTTAATGCTGGGAACCAATTAAGACTTTAATTAGGAATAAAATGGGAAAGGAATAGGGAATTCACACATTATTGATATTTTCAAAGCTCAAAGTTACATTTGAAGGGAGGTCTTTGTTTTACATTAGAGAAAAAGAACTATGCTGAAACATTTCTCTCACAGTAGGCGCCTTTTGTCAATTTGCTGAAGAAATGATGCTAAAAAACTAAACAAAGGCAAGTTTTTTTTATCCTTCCACTTGTATGAAAACCAGAACTAGACAGAATTAGATAAAATAAAAGGAAACTTTCACCTGAGAAAATCACTGCCTTCCATTAAGGACTTTGTCAATGAACATTTTAGTAGATTAAAAAAATTCTGTTAGCCAGGGGGAGAAAGAGACTACATACTAATTATTCCTTTTGATTTTCACTTGCAGGGAGACATCTGACAACTGTCAGAGATAAAGCTTACAATTAGGCATCTTTTTAAAATAATTAAGTGCAGGAACTGAAGCTTTCTCTAGACTTGCCTTTTTTTTCCACTACCTCTGGCTGTATTATTGCCAAGCCAGATGAGGTCACATCCAGTCATTTTCTCCCATTGCCTACACACAATCAAATTGAAAGTCTGTGAAAGAAACTGCAGTCCACCTCAGTCACTAAGGTGACTAAAATACCAACATGTTAGGCAGTCATTTAGTAGAAATTAATAATCGGTGACCCTTCTAATGACTCACTAAAGAAAAGTCACTTCTTTTGGTTTTGCTTCTGAAAGCTAAACAGTCTGTATATTCAACCATTAAAATCTCTCCTGATTTTTACAACTAAAAAAACCAAACCCATCAACAGCAAAAGCTGAAAGGAAAAAAACAAAGGACTAAAATGACCTTGAGAAGGCATTTTATTGCTCAGTTAATCCCAGCGCACAGAAGCACAGTTCTACCTGCATTTGATCTGTTTTGCATACACTCCACATCTAATAAAACATTTAGCTTTTATCTCGATAATAGAAACAAGCTAACAAGCACTAGAAGTAATGCCTATTTCAAGAGCTGTCTTAATGACATAAAGAGGACTTATGGAGAAAAGCTTGGAGGATGCTATTGCAGTGATTCGTTATGCTGAAGAGCACTTCCAACACTGACCTTTGCTTCCGTTCCCCAGACCTACTAATGTCAACAGAAATCAGGAATGATTGGATAACATCAAACGTAATTATCTTCCAAAATTTTTGAGTATCTGGAATAGTACTCGTGTTTCAAAGATGTAGATTTAAAATAAAGTATTATTTCTATAAATAGATATATCAGTATATCTGCCTTAAAAATGTTATTTTTTAATATTCATGATGTGCTCTTCTTAAATAGAAGTCTAATTAAATTAAATATTCAGATACCTCCAGATGCTTGTGTTAATCATAAGAAGAAAAAAAAAACACAAACAATGTCTCAAAAGTTGCCTATTGTGTAATCCTGAAAGTAAAAATAGGATATATTTAACAAGAATTTACTTTGTGAATTATTGAAACAGATAGTCAATAATGGGAATGTCAAGAATCATCAACAGTATGCAGTTACTTGAACTAACTTGCTGTAAATAGTTATGAAACTTTTCTTCTTCCTTTCCTTAACCAATCTTATGCTGCCTAACTTTGTAAACCCATGATTCCAATTAAACCTAGTTCTTCCATTCAAGCCTGATGAAAAAAATGGGCTCAATCCAAAACCAACTGAAAGAATTGAACATTTTTGGCTATTTCAAAAGTTTTGGATCAGGTTTCATGAATATTATCTTAGTTTGATGATTCTGTAATATAACAAGAATTAATTTAAAGGGCATTAAGACTGTTATGCTTACAAAAGAACCAACACATATAAAATATTTTTTTCCATATGAATAATCAGAAAAGCATAATAGTAAACTGGTAATCAGGAATTTTAATAAACCTCACTATAATTGTGTGCACTATATATTTCTTTGTTGGTTTTATGTTGATTTTGCATATTTTTCTTTGGGAGAAGGGGTTGTTTGGTTGTTTTCTACTGTTGTGAGAAGAATCATAAAATCCAGACTTTTGTTAAAGTTCCTTTAGCTCAAGTGATTTATAAACAATGCTGTTTCAACATACTTCCTCTCTGAGTTTGATTCTTACAACAACAAAAGACACAAGTTGTTTCCAAGTAATAAAAACATTTTTCTCACTGTTGTAGTGAATTCTGAATATGGTACAAGTCTTCTTCCGCACTGAGGAAAGGGACTTGTACAGATTTGAGAAATAGGATTAAAAATGTCTAGTTAATTCTGTAGAAGCAGAACCAATTCTCTACTTCAAAGAGAACCCTACTTTTCACTTGCAAATATCAGTTCTATTTGTACACCTAGTCCTGAATGTAATAAAATTATATAATAGTTTTATGATAAGGAGCCACCTCTGATTTCTTTCATAAAGCTCAGTTTCTCACAAAACACCCCAAAGTAGTGCTGATGTTCTCCATCTTCAGAAATGTTTTATGACACGTTCTCTGTGCACAGGCACAAATGATACTGATCTCCTCATGACTCGGCTTTCTTCTTCTCAAAGTAGAGTGGCCTTATCTACATGAACAATTGGGATAAATCCCTTGCTCATGATGTATTACCCAAGAACATACTGTTACCTTGAAACCTTGCTAGAAAGCAGGTCCAGTCATATGTCACATTTTAAGCCTGTGCCACAGTCTCTAGTAAGTTCACTAGTACTGATATGAACAAATCAGCTATGTTTCAAGAACTGAATTTTATCCATGTATTACATGAATTATACACAATGATACATTACCCAGCTGAATGCTCCAGCCCTCTGATTCTTTCTTTTTTGCTTGTTCTGGTGATTCAGAATTTTCAGGGATCTCAAAAAATCCCAGACATCTTTTAAAAGTTATTTTCTCTTTAAAAGAACCCCTAAGGGAAATGAATCATGTGAACTGTGGTGCCTTCCCCACTGTGCCCTGTGCACTTTCCCTTGAAGGTTATATTTCAAAGTCAAAAATTTTTCAGCACTCCTGTGGTAGATATTGTTCCTTGATCTATGCAAAAAAATACCGTGTATTATCACCACCTCTATTCTCCTTCATGTTCTTGGGAGGTGGGAAGGAAAGAAAAGAAGTCAATCAGATGCCTCTGTGCTTAAGCAGCTCACAGGCTTTAGTTCAATAACTTAAATCATTTAATACCTTTGAAGAGGTTCCTGGTTTTCTGGGTTTTTTTGTCATGGATTTTAAAGAGAAGACTTGTCATCTCCTTGCAACTTGTACAAAAAATGAAATTTTCTTTTACAAGCTTAGCTTTATGAGTTTCATTATCCTTTGAAACTGACAGATTCTGTGCCCCTTTAAAAAAAAAATATTGTGTAGCTTGAAGTGATTTTTCTCCCAAGCACATCCTCAATTGCTTAAGAAGGATTAATAATTGCTCTTATAAACTGTTCAGCAATCCTAATGGTTTATTGATGAAGTGTTATCTTCTTGAGTCTCTAGACTTTTTCATTTACTGTGTTATCTCTATGGTTCATTCATTATAATATTATATCAATATTATCCCAACCTAATCAGATGCTTTTTGCCTTTTCCAAATTACTCTTACCCTATATAAACAAAACATAGTACACCCATCACCTTATTTTTTGAAACACTGCAACATCAAGTTTGTGCATTTGTTCCTATCCCAAACTTTAAATTTATTAATACGCTACAGTGCTTTTTTCAGGCTTTTATTTATTTTGCTTTGTACCTTATGTTAGGGAATGTTCAGTTTGTCCACACCCCTCCCAAGGCTGACCACCTGCTTGTGTACCTTAACAACTTCATACAGTTCAGTATGTGAGTGCTGACTGTGTACAAATATCCTTTTTCATGTTGATGGCACTCCAGAGTACTACTGGTAGTAAAATTCTAAAATGAGAATGGGTCCAAACAAGACAGTTGAACTGAAGATAAACCTGTATCTGTAATTCCTAAGCATAACCACAGTACAAAAAGATCATGATACACCCCTTTTTACTTCTATTTTTGTTCTTTTCCTCACTTTTCATTGAACCTTCTTCATACATTTTACCTGCACAGATTAAAAGCTTTGATTCAGTAAAACACACCTACTGCAGCTAAGTATACATCTGATAGGCTCCATCCAAAATCTATATAGTAGTTAGAAATATCTCCATTACTTCTAACACTCAGCCTTTAGAATATTTTAATTGCAGCTAGGGTGTATGAAGTTCAGCTTGAATTACACAAAATACCATAAAAGAACATGACAAAAAACACACAGGAAAAAAAAAATGTTTTAAGGAAAGCAAAGATTTGTCATTAACCAGCAGAAAGCTAAGATGTGCACATATGTACAGTGTCAAATGTAAACTTGTGACTGATTAGCACATTCACATCACAGTGAAAAAGTATGAGGTGTAATATAATTTATATAACATATACATTTTAATCATTAGAAGAGGAAGGAACAGCTTCACAGTTCATGGAGGAAATAAAATCCTTTAGATTTAAGACAAAAAGAATGGAAATTCGCAGACAGAAAGCTTTTTTTGATTGTTAAAATTGCATGTATTACCAACACTACTGCTCTTCTTCAACTCTGAGATTCCTGCAGCAGCGTGTTCTAGCAGGGGGGAAAAAAGCACTGATACCAACAAACAAAAATATTGATCGTTAACAGAATGGCATAAAAATTGTCATGCAAGCTATTGATGTTTCAAGTTAAATCTGAATCTTTGCAAGTTGAGAGTAGGGATAAAAAACTAGGATTTAAGCCATAAGGATGACTTCTGAATACCTGACACCTTGCAGTGGCACCTTTGAACATCCAAAATTGCTAAAAAGTGTAATTGATAAGCCTAATAGGATGAACTTATTTCTATTACAAATTATACACTGTTACCAGTTCCTCATTCATCGCCTGTCCAGTTCATTTGGGGATAAGTTAAAAAGAAAGATAAGAAAGATGGTGAAAGTACCTTTGAAGATGTTAAAAGTAAGTAATCACCTCTTGGTATAGGAATGTTCAGCTACCAAAGAAAATACTTGGCCAAAAACATCCAAGACAAAATAAAAACTTGTACAATAAAGAAAGTAAATATGCTGTGCTATAACGTAACAACTAAGCTGTGGGGTGTTTTACCCTTTCCATTGCTCCTTCTGCACCTCTTTCACTGCTTATCCAATCAACAACAAAAGATAAAATACAATTAAGGATCCATGTTTTATGTTGAAAGTTGCCAAACCTTATGAAGTTCAGAAGAAACACATGTCTAGGAAAGATACATGTCTAGAAAGGATATCTACTTTTTTTTTTTTTTTTTTCCTAAAATGAATGTTTTTGCATTTGAGACATATTCATCTCTCGTGTATTAAAAAGATAAGCATTTATTAGCTGGTTAATAAAAAGCGAAGCTGACAACATCAGGAGCTTTCAAAATAATCATACATGAATTTGATCACCAGAATGTTATTAACACTGGAAGATGAAAAACAAACAGGATGGAAACTTGCAGCATTTGGAGACATCATTATATTCTATTCTTGAGGAACAGAAGCAAACAAATCTTTGTTTAAGATTCTGGTCATGCTCAGCTCAACAGTATTAGGAAATTTTTAATTCTCTGCAAACACACAGGATAATGGATGTATCCTGAGGAATATGAGGTTATAGAGCTCACCAGACTTGAATCATCTGTTTCATTTGGATTTGATAGAATTTTATATATGGGATTCTCACCTAACACAGGGAGCTTTGGTAATTGCCTGAGACTATAGGCAAAAGATTTTGATACTTTTGCATATGTGTGTTTCAGTTAGTTCTGTTTCCTCCTCTCACAAAATATCTGCAGGAAAATGATGAATCCTTCAGGCATTCAGTATTTGAAACCTTTCAAAGATTTCTCTGATCTGAAAGCTTATGTTGAACATTTGCAGTAGCTAGGTGATATCCAAGTGGTGGTCAGTAATTGTGATTGAAAAGGTATGGTGTTCATGGCAACTTTCCATTTCCTGATTGGTGATCAAGAAAAATGAAAGGCAGATTTTGGTGTAAGCAATTCAAGATTTCGTCACCATCAATATACGACCAAGATATAGTGAATGTTTATGTTGTTATAATGCAGTTTCGATCAGGAAAATCAAGCATAAAAAAAGGAGGGCTGCTGAAATAGATGAGTGAAATATTACATTTCAGTAAACATTTGCCAGTAAGTCTCTTGCCATATTTCCCAGTTTTATGCACTAATAATGTTCTGATCTGTATGACCTCATTGTTTTAAGGATAATAACATTCTAAAGCAAGGCTACACTCCATAAATTTTGCACACTTGTGAAGACCAGTGTATTCTTTCACTCCTCCTTAAGCATCTGTACTTATTCATGCTTGCAGTTGGCTACATAGTTAGTCGTAGACTGAGACTTCTGTCAAAGGTAGATTATATGAAAATATGCTTTTGTTGAAATGTCCTGAAACTGAATTTTTTGTGTACATGTAACAGAAGATGAAAGATGCTTGAATTCCTTCAAACTCTGACTCCTTTTTCACAAACCACCATCCTTTTCAAGGTTTCTCTTAGGCAGACTAAATCCATGCCTAAAGCGGTAAGACTGACCTGGAGTTAGGGTACTGTCTAGTTTTGAAATGTTCTGCAATTCTGCAGCAAACTGCATTACAGGAATAAAACAGCCTCACAGTTTTAAGACAATGAGAGATGCAATTAATTTTAAATCTTCAGTCCAGATTCTTCAATTTATTTGGGAGGGCTTCCTTCTGTATCCAGTCATGGATCAGTAAATGGGCATTATACAATAATCAACTGAAACAAACCATTTCAGGAAGGACACCAAATTACACACAGTATTTGAAATAGAAAAAAAGAAAAAAAAAAAAAAAAGGATAAGCTCTCGGTGTTTTGCTGGTCAGCTTTAAAAGGAAGAATAGTAGACTGTGGTCTATAATAATAGGGGATAAAGGATAATAAGAAAAGATGGAAGCCATAAGTGAGAACATAGACACAGAAACCTAACCGACAAGTGATAAGGGCATCAGTAACGAGAACCTAACCTGATCAGTCACACTAACTGATGAAGGTATAGAGAATGCAGGAATGTCTATTTCTGCATTACCTGATCTAGGACATTGCCAAATGGAGGAGGGAGAAGCCATAAACAAAGCATATGGTGACACAAGCCTGACAGACAAGCGTAAAGGAGACAATGACCAGAAACAAACGTGGTCAGTCACACTAACTGTTAGGCTACCAAGAAACTGCAGTCAAACTAAGAGCTTGCAGCTGATAAGGATGCAAACCTGAGGGTCCAGGATGTTGCTGGGGATCTTGGAGCTGTGCAAACTGATGGGGGAATGCACAGGGGAAGGGAATCAGGGAGGAACAAAGTGGAAATACACAGACAGGGGTATGAAAGGGGTCAGCCACTTGTAAAATGAAGCTGATCAGTACACTTGTCTGACTGAGCCCTGTGCCCAATAACTGTGTGTTTGTGTGTGCATGTTGCGTGCGCTGCAGGAACTACGTGCCAGCTACTGGGAAGACTAGTGTGAGAGAATCTGGGGCCAGCAGCTGGAGTCAGGCCACAGGTGTAGGCTGTGAAATGGTCAGGGATGTTGGATGGACAGCAGGGTCATGCCAGTACTTGAAGGATCTGCTAATGTGTATGTATGTGTGTGTGAATTGAGAAAGTGTTGAGTGTGCGCTGTTGAGTGTGAGCTTCAGTCTCTACCAGGCAAAGAAGGGGAGGAGACTTGGCTGTCTGCTTGTGTTCATGTCAGTCCTGCATGTAGGTGATATGGAAGGCAGCACCTACACAGCTGGCTGTGTCACAGTCCTGTGTGTGTCCTTTTTAGTATCAAGCACAGAACAGGCTTCTTGTTATTCTCCCTGTTCATTGATTTCTTTTTATGACTTATTTAGCATTAAGCTATCTGACATCTCACACAGAACTGAGAAACAGTAAAGACAACATATTAATAAATTTCTTAAATTATCAGAGTTCTCTCAGTCACCTCATTGGA
Organism: Athene cunicularia; assembly: GCF_003259725.1. Classification (NCBI taxonomy): domain Eukaryota; kingdom Metazoa; phylum Chordata; class Aves; order Strigiformes; family Strigidae; genus Athene; species Athene cunicularia. Next base: position 22,916,958 of record NW_020799098.1, read on the forward strand.
ACAGGCTATCTCTGCTTGCATAATTGCTAACTTGAAGCAGAGACATAACTGACAAAATCATCAAATGCTTCCACCCACATTTGATATCCAATTTGATTTCCCCAGGCTTAAAAAGTCAGAAATTTAGAGCAAACTGATTAATCCTTAGATGTTAAGATTTTCCTCACCATGGCCAGGAAAGTTAGCAATTATTTAATTCACAACTTATCAATACTTCATTTTTCTTCTCATTACCATTCTCTGCTTCCTATTTGGATGTCACATGTGCTTTCATTTTTATTACCAAAGAACAGCATCATGTTGAAATGGAAACACCAGCAACAGCCTGTTAGACGTTTTATACTGTCTACTTGCAGTTTTATGAAATATTACTGAAAATTGCCCACCATGCTGTCATATTAGGAATCCATGAGATCCTGTTAAGGCTGTGTGTTGTGTAACTGATATTATTCAGAATAAGACATAGCTCAAACATAGGTGTAGGAAAAAAAAAAACAAACAAACACCACACCAAAAAACAGAGAGTGTGACATAGATTCTTGCTTTTACATTAAGATATTGGTATATGACACTGTTTATACAAGCACCTCAGACACTTGGTGAAAGGAAAACTGTGGCACACATTAAAAAATTACACTGAAGTAAAAAAGATGGAAAATGGAATGATGCAGGAAAAAAAAAAAACAAAACCAAAAAACAACAACAACAACAAAAAAAACATGGGTGAATGAATCTTATCTATAAAACTGTACCAGAAGATTTTGGCTGAATTAATTTTTTAACTGTAAGGAAAAAAATATTCTTATTCTTGTCACATTACATGACAAGTAGGGGAACAACAATTTAGAAATAATGGAAGAGAGGCTGGAGAACCTAGTAATAAATCATCCAGTATCAATTTTTTCAGTGTCAAAGAAGAGGCAAATAGAGTCACAGGAGACACAGCAAGTGAATGTTAGACAATATTAAGAAAGGAATGGAAAATACCAATATCCCACTAACTTTCCAAAGTGCATTCACCTTCAATGCTCTTCCATATGCAGAGATGCAAAAATGACTTTAAATTCACATGAGATTCAGGTATCTCAAAACGAGAATAAAGGTCCACTTTAAATTCTCGAATTATCTGATGAATAAACTATGCTGTCAGATATGAAAAGACAAATATGAGACCCATATCTTCCTGGAGAGCTGACTGACAGAACCCCCTGGCATCCGAAGCAGTACCAGGTGCCTATATTTATACCTGATCTCATCTGTCATGCCTATAAAGCTGTAAAAACAGTAGGTAAGGAATGACTATCCACAGCTTCTCAAATACAAGATATGGGAATTAGCAGGTAGCAGATTTAAGGACAGATAGTAACCAATGCATGGTTATACCTCATGTGCCTCTGTGTGTGTGTGTAGCTCACATGGCTGCTAACTGGGATGCCTCCAAGTGCATACCAGCTGTCCTCCTCTTGCCTCCACTATATTTTCACTCTGAAAATGTGTGGCACTGTTAAGGTGCTGTGGCACAGCTACTGATGGCTATAGGTTAGAAGACTGAAGGGTACTTCTCAAGGAAAAGAAGGAAATAAATTTGAGTTTAGAATATTGATTGCATTAGCTCTGCATTTCCTACTGGGGACATTTCTGGGTAGAAAAATCAATGTGAGAATTTACAGGATTGACGACTTTTTGTAAATTAACAAACAAGTACAGAACACTGAAGTTCAACTCTTTCTGTCAACCTGAAATATAAATAATCGACTTCTTCCATCTTATATCTGTCTATTAATTCATGAATGAAAAGGCACTGCAGCTGTTCAGGGATGTGCTAATTCCCAAGGTCAGTAGATGATTTAGATGTGAAGTTTCATTTTCCAAATGCAGCTCAGGAGCCCGACTGGACAAATCGATGGGGAATTCACCTTTAAGTCTCTCTTCTATTGTCTTTAAATTAGAACCTAGGATATTTTTGAAGGATCTGTTGATTTAAGAATGTGGAAATTGAAAAACTTGATCTCAAAAATACTGACACCTAACCAACACTGCATCGTTGATAGGGAAGCAAAGATAATCAAATATATCAAATCTGCATCATAACAAAGCCTTTCCTGGAAGCCTGAAGCTGAACAGTGACCCTGATGATGCTATTCTCTGTGTCTGAATCTATCTTTTTATGTACTGCACTGAAAAAGATTTAGCTGATGGATATTTTAAGGATTAAAACATTTGACAATGTCTAAAATTTTAGCCACATGGGAAAGTTCATGGACTCCATCAGTAAAACAGGTCAGATGAACTACAATAATAAACTTGCAAATCAATAAATCTTTTAGGTAGAGTATTTTGCAAGTTGACCTATACTGTGTGATACATTAAATATATTTTTCTTTCCTGTTACAAATGAATCATTCTGGAATCCCATTAAGGTTATGCTACTGTACAGAAAATAAATATGACACTAAATTATTAGTCATTGGAGTCTACACAAATGGGATGAACTGCAGCACAGATTTTGACTTCTGGTAAGATTTCACTTTATACAAATTCCCTGAAAGCAATATATACTTATCTTTACTGATGGAATCTGTTTATTCTGCTCTAATGAAACAATCTTGCTCTGTCCTTACACTAAAAAACATTTGAAGAGCAACATAGAAATATTACTGTAATGTGGCTGCCAACAAATTGATAACAGCACACCATACCTGAAAAGCCGCTATAAGTAACTCTGTGCCAACATAGCTGTAGCACACACACTGAGAGCAAATACTCCCTTTGAATTCTGGTCACTTTTTTCATAGAATCATAGAATCACAGAATCATAGAAAGGTTTGGGTTGGAAGGGACCTTAAGATCATCTAGTTCCAATGGGCAGGGACACTTTCCACTAGACCAGGTTGCTCAAAGCCCCGTCCAACCTGGCCTTGAACACTGCCAGGGAGGGGGCTCCCACAACCTCTTTGGGCAACCTCTTCCAGTATATCAGTAAAAAAATTATCCCTTTTATCTAACCTAAATCTACCCTCTTTCAGTTTAAAACCATTACCCCTCATCCTGTCACTACACTCCCTGATAAAGAGTCCCTCCTCATCCTTCCTGTAGCCCCCTTTAAGTACTGGAAGGCTGCTAGAAGGCCTCCTCTTCTCCAGGCTGAACAACCCCAACTCTCTCAGCCTGTCCTCATAAGGGAGGTGCTCCAGCCCCCTGATCATCTTCACAGCCCTCCCCTGGATCTGCTTGAACAGGTCCATGTCCTTCTTATGTTGGGGGCCCCAGAGCTGAACACAGAACTGCAGGTGAGGTCTCACGAGAGCAGAGTGGAGAGGAAGAATCCCCTCCCTTTACCTGCTGGTCACACTTCTCTTGATGCATCACAGGATACAGTTGGCTTTCTAGTCAAATTTGTCAAGAAATAAACATTGCATCACTGTGGTACAAAAATCGTGGTTTGAAATTAGTAAGAACATACTGGGCATCTTTTAAACCACTGATATGTAGTTTAAATTAGAAAGATTTTACATGCACTTTTTAAACGTCTGGGAGCAATTTTCATTTATAGTAAACTCCAGTTTAAATGAGAGGTAGCTTAACAGATAATACTTGATGCAATTAACTTAAAAAGATGGTTGAATTAATAGTGATAGATGAACACACGGCTTCAGCATAATAAAGCTGCATTACTTAAATGAAAAGCGCAGCCTTTTGTTTTTCTTAATAGATCTAAAATATCAAGGGAGAAAAGTCAAAATTCAAATTCACCTGAATGCACCATTTGGTGCTTCATGAAGTGCAAAGCTTGAGGATGTTAATGTGTGAAGATACTGATGTGAGGAAGCTAATGCTATGTTCCAACAATGCAGTTTCCAGCAGTGGGTGATATTTTTCTGTTTTTTTAGACTTACTGTACCAGTGAGGTCATGGCCATACATATCTAAAGGAATTTTCATCAATTTGGCAGCATAGCACAGATAAAAATTATTTCCATATTTAGTGTATTTCCTTGTTCTTTGTCTATGTCAGCTATCATTCATAGCATCTCAGACAGATATGGATAACTGGACCAAGCTTCCAGAAAGACACCATCATTGACTTTGTAAATGAGCATTTATGGGAGATGTTTGAAAATTACTTTTGATTTTCTAACATTGATCAGAGACTTCAAAAATACACACTGACTTTCCGTAACACTGCCACTATTTCTTACTGGCCTCTAAGCAAGATTTTATTGAATACTAAAGCTGTAGCTTTTTCTAAAAAGAAACAAACAAAAAACCCCAAACTGAAGGGGAACAGATGGGTAAGAATGTCTTCAGTCAGTAGAAAACAAATTTTTAAATATCAGGTAACCTAAATGAAAACTATCAGCCAGTCTGTTAGAAGTATAAAGTTGTTGGCATTAGCAACAGATGAACATAGACTTCCTTCCACAATTAGTTTGGTTTATAACAGACTTGTCATAAACAAGTAGACACTCTTAAAAGAAGAGTTAATAGTGGGTTATGTACAATGTAGGTTACAAATAAACTAATTTCTAAATAGTATTTTAGCAAAATATAGAATTTCAAGATGTATATTTGACAAACTTCACATTAAAAACCAATTATTTTCTACATACTTTAACTTAGTCCCAAGCAGTTCTCAATTTAAATCTTTGTGGCTGCACTTTATATTCTGATCTGTTGCAAAAACATTACAACCTGTGATGATCCTTTAACCATGGAGAACTAACCTTAGCCCTGCTTACCTATCTTCATAATTTAATTTTCTACTTCCTTATTGGCTTTTCTTAGAATTTCTATAAGAAATCTTGGGATATGACATGTCTAAACCGGCATAAAACAAGGACTAGATACAAGGCTGATTTAGAAAAAAATCTGTCCCGAGATTATTCAATTTAAGGTAGATGGTGTCCTTTCCTATGTAGAAAGACTTTATAACCATTTATTTCCAGCACTTTTAAGTATGATTTAATAAAATGAGGGCCTAAACTGTGAAAACCAGAAAATCCTTATTTTCCCACATTTACCTCTGGAAATTGATAGATGAATAACTTATATTTGTAATGATTTTAAAACTTTCATAAAAATTATTCAAAACCAAGAGAAACCTTTAAATATACCTTGCCTAAAATGTGTGTAAGTATATAAGAGATATTATGATTTGAAATAATTAAATGGAAATAGAAGTGTGTGCTTAGGAGAGGTAAAGAGGGAGAAAGAAAAAGCATTAGAAAAAAGCACTAGATGGGTTGAATGAATGGCATTCAGTAATAACCAAGAACAAAATAGCAATGAAACATCAAAGAATATATTGCTTGCATGAAGACCAGAAGCGGTCACCCTAGTAACTCATCAACAAAAGACCCTATAGTTTATTAACAGGAAGATAATAATGTAATTATTTATTTTTCTGGTAGCCCTGAGATACCTAAAAAGAGGAAACATGATCAATGAGGGCAGACTTCTTAAAATGTATTGGTACTGAAGGAAACAAAATTTTGATGCAAAAAGATAAGACTAAGAATGGTCAACTTTTAGTGAGCATTTTTCCCTTCCGTAAAATGTCAGAGATCTTTTTGTTACACTGATTTCCTACAAATCAAAAGTGATGTTTGACATCTTGGTTCACTTTAGAAGTCTGAGAAAGATGCTGACTTTTTATTTTCTGTTAATCTGGAATAAGCCTGGACAGATGCAGAATAATATTAATCAACAGAACTCTCCAGTTGAGCAAGTTCTATGGAAAAATACAGGTCATCACATAGCCTTATGGGGAAAAAAAAAAAATAAAAAAAAATCTTCAGTTCCTTTCAGTTATAAATTGGTAGTCGAAGCAAATAATTACTTACAAGATTATACTCATTATATGTACCATACATATAAATTTTTACACAGAAACAACTGCAAAGTTATTCTAGGGTAACAGAATTCTAATTACCATATTAGAAAAAACTTGGATATATTCTGGAAAAGTAACAGCATGATTAAAACCAAAATAAGGCTACACTACAAAACCAATAGTGCGCTATTTCATCTTCTTGTGTGTATACTGGTTTAATAAATGTCTCCATTCATACTTCCACCTCTTCTTAATAAGATTACTCTAACTAGTGTGTTTGGTGGTGCAATGCAGTATTTCTAACTCAAAATCACTCTGCCATACAATCTCTTCTTACTGGCACTATATAATTTATTACATCAACCAAAGAGGACAGAGCCGTTTTATTAATTTTCAGCACTGAAGGTTCAAAAGTTCATGTCTGATCTTAACATGATAGATTTTTCATGTTCTGCTCCCAAGATTATTCAACATAAGATAATGGAATACATGTTATTTATGATGGATATAGGTCATATTTTTGTTTTCTTTCTTTTTTTTAAAAAAAAAAAAAAAAAAAAAAAAAAAAAAGTTTCTTTTAAATATGATCTGCTTAGAAAGTAATGTGCACTGCAAAGTACAAAGGAACAAGTTTCAGACTAAGGGGAAAGAATCCATATTCTTTTCCTACAACTTCAAAATATAGTGCAAGAGGTTTACAAAATCTAGAATTTTTAAGTTTGTTAATTCCTGGTTCAACACAGAATAAATTACCTATCAGATAGTCTGTTTAGGTTAGCTAAGTGACTTGTCCATAAAGAACAAACTCTGAGCCGCAGAGGAGAGCTGATGTACAGGCTGTCTCCTTCATCGGGTGATTATACGAAGTGTGATTTTTTCAGATCCAGTAATGGGAGGTTAGGAGTGGATGAGGCAGAGAATTTTCTGCCTCAGCATATCATAAGGCTTTCATATGCACAGGTATAACAAAGAATGGAACAGGGGGGAGAGAAACACAGGCAAGCTCCAACATAGCCAACCATTAACCCTGTCAATCAGGCATTCCTCCAAACAAATAATTGCTGGGTGTACATACCAATCACTTAGGAAAAAAAAACAGAAAAATACACCAGCCAGGGTTATTTACCTTTATGTAAATTATCTGTTTACTATAGGAAGATACAGTAAAACTATCTATGATCGCCATGCAGAACTGTTCATTCATACTCTCATCATGAAGGTGTCCTGCTGTCATGCGGGCACTTGCTACAGATGGTCACCACAGGGGGTACCTCTTCTTTTAGTGTTAGCAGCTGTTCATTCGGCTTTCCCTCTCCTTTTGACCTCCTACTTCCCAGACCCATTGAAGATTTCTGTTACTTCAGCTATGCCAAATTAGCTCAGGCCACCCTCCAAGTGGGTGGAAACTCCCACCATGTGGACAGCAATAAGCAACCCAGAGAAATTAAATTGTCAAATTTGTAGTAAAAAGGTATCTAATAACTTTCCCTGTATTGCCATGCTTAGACACTGTCACACTGATAGTATGATAAAGATTTTTTTTTTTTTTTTTTAATGTCAGCAGGGAAGGAAACAGACCTACTCAATCCCCTTATTTTTGTAAGTTTTAAATCCTGTTCAAACTTGACAGAAAAGGTTTGGAGCAACAATCAACATGGTAAATTATGCCCCCTTGGCCTTAAAATCTATGTTGAGCAGATTTCTTGCACAGAGCTTTCTGTATGTTTCTATTCTTCGTGCAGGCACTTTTTTTCTAAACACAGACAAATTGTAAAACTTCTTTAACGATCGCCTGCCATTCATGATAGGCACCACATCTTTAGCTGCTCATTCAGCCTCATGATTATTTTCCAATTGGTTTCCCCTTGCTGCTCCACTGTCAAAATATTCTAACAGCTCTTTAACTGCTGTTTAATAACTAACAGCAGCTTCACATATTTTAAAGAGTAGAGAAAGATTATCTATTGTTTTGCTCCCTTAAAGATTTATCACAATGAATAACCATTACTAAAGGTAGTGAGTATCATCAGTAGTTGGCTGCATTTCTCCAGTCCCTCCCAGCTCCTAAAATTCTCCTAAATTAATCTGTAGTTGTACTGCAAAAGTAGGAGCAGTGATCTGTTGTATCTTTCAAAAGACAAATGCATATCCTTGGTATGAAAAGTTACACCACAGCTAGTCTATCAATATAGCCTCAAAACTGTTTAGAAGAAAAAAATCACGAGTGTCCTGGCAACTTCACGTTGACTCTAATAGAACCTGATGCCTTTTTAATTTTGATTCTCTCAAAATGCAATTACAGAATGTCGTAACTGAGGGGGTTTTGCAGCACTAAAGCAACAATCCTGTCCTTGTGTGGACAAAAAAAAAAAAAAAAAAAAAAAAAAAAAAAAAAAAAAAAAAAAAAGCGCTATTTAAGAATGGGAGAAAAATGTCTTTGTTTCACACATCAAAAAATAATGCCAGCATAGAAAATTCTTTATGTAGCATTGTCTCTAAGCAGATACATTCCCTCAGCTGCAACTTTCCAAGTAAAAGCCCTAGTCTTTATCCTTCCAGCAATAGGAATTACTTCACATTTCGATTAGAGGTCTGGGAATAAAACAAACCACTTCAATAATTTACTTTCTCTTTAAGAAATGTGACAAGAGTCACAGCCTATGAGCTAGTGAAACATTATACAACTCCAAGAACTCTCCAATGCAAAAAATTAAATTACCAAAGTCAACTGAAGATGTTGACTAAGCAAAACCATGTTTAGTGCTTTGTCCTTACTAACAGAACACATTCATAGTATCACAGTTCATTTTGAATCCACTAAAAAAACCCCAAAAAACCTACATTACAGAATACCCAAAGAAACATCACATATGTTGCATGATTTAAGAAGTATGTCAACCCCATCTAATTGCTATGTAATTATAGATAACTATTTCTGATGTTCTCTCCACACTTCATTTGCAGTGCTGCTGAAGAAATCAGGAAATATTCAATTAAATATACCTGAGAATGAGGAAACAGTCACAGTAGGCATCTCAGGCATAGTTTTGTGATGGTCAAATTGTGGATTTATTTTAATTTGTCACAGAAGTGCCAACAGAAATTGGAAGAAAAAAACTTTCTTATTAACCACTTGACTCCTGAACTTTGTAGACAATGTTGCAGTATCAGGAAACATTATTCTGAATGTGGGTGATGCAACACTGCATCTTAAGCATTTCTAAATACTACTTATTCGCAGGATAGTACTCATACAGTACATGCGTGTAATTGAATTTATTTTTTAAAAACTATCTCAAAAATTTTCTTTAGAAGTAAAAGCCATGAATAGATTTCTTGCTGATGAACCACATCCTAACCTTTCAAAGATTCTATGATTCTATAATGAACTTGTTAGGATAAGCAGTCACTATTTTCTTTCTCCTTAGGACATCTTTGATTCATAACTTCTTTACTTGTTGCTCCTGGCAATTCAAAATAAAGTTGTAAGCAGACCTCTCCCAAGCTTTGAGAAGAATTTTAAAATAAAGAAAAATTAGAGACATTTCCTTTAGATGGGATTGTGCTTTTAAAATGCACAAATGAAATTAGTAGTCTGACCCCCCGGCAATGATCAGCGACATCTTCAACTAGATCAGGTTGCCTAAGGCCCCGTTCAACCTGATCTTGAATATTTCCAGGGATGGGGCATCTACCCCTTCTCTGGGCAAACTGTTCCACCCTCATCATAAAGAATTTCCTCCTTTTATCTAGTCTGAATCTACCCTCCTTTAGTTTAAAACCATTACCCCTTTTCCTATTGCTACAGGCCCTACTAAAAAGTCTGTCCCCATCTTTTTTATAAGCCCCCTTTAAGTACTGAAAGGCTGCAGTAAGGTCTTCCCAAAGCCTTCTCTCCTCCAAGCTAAACAACCTCAAAAAAGGTTATTATATGCTGTTGTGGACCATGTAATCATTAAATTAGTAATATGCACCATCAGACTTAATTTTTGTATGCTATATTGATATTATGGTGAACACTCTTTAGGACAATGTATTCTATATCCCAAAGACCTACTGAGATGACACATACAAAAAAGGAATATGGGAAAGAAGACATCATCCAAACATGTGGGAGGAGTGGCTGGAGAGCTGCCAGAGAGGGACCTGGGGGTGCTGATTGACAGCCGGCTGAACAGGAGCCAGCAGTGTGCCCAGGGGGCCAAGAAGGCCAATGGCATCCTGGCTTGTGTCAGCAATAGCGTGGCCAGCAGGGACAGGGAAGGGATCTGACCCCTGTACTTGGCACTGGTGAGGCCGCACCTTGATTCCTGTGTTCAGTTTTGGGCCTCTCACTACAGAAAGGACATTGAATGACTCGAGCGTGTCCAGAGAAGGGCAACGGAGCTGGTGCAGGGTCTGGAGCACAGGTCGTACGGGGAGCGGCTGAGGGAACTGGGGGTGTTTAGTCTGGAGGAGGTTGATGGGAGACCTCATCGCCCTCTACAGCTACCTGAAAGGAAGGTGCAGAGAGCAGGCATGATTCTCTTGAATCAAATAACAAGTCATAGGACAAGAGGGAATGGCCTCAAGTTGGACCAGGGAAGGTTTAGACTGGATATTAGGAAGCATTTCTTTACAGAACGGGTTGTTAGGCGTTGGAATGGGCTGCCCAGGGTGGTGGTGGAGTCCCCATCCCTGGAGGTGTTTAAGAGTCAGGTTGACGTAGCGCTGAGGGATATGGTATGGTTTGGAATGGTCAGTGCTAGGTTAACGGCTGGACTAGATGATCTTCAAGGTCCTTTCCAACCTAGATGATCTGTGAATATGTTCCTTATTATACCTAACTTGTGTGTATACAATTACTACATGTATATTTTAAATTACTGCTGTAAGAGAAACAATACTGTATTTCAGCGTGTGATATTCAGATAAAAGCAAAAGCCTGGGTTTTCTGTCTTAAACAGGAAACACTTAAAAAGAGACTGTGTTTAAAACATAATATAATACCTAAATATAAGTACATATATAGAATTTGAAGGGCTTTGAGACTAGGAGAGTGTAGGAAATTTTTCACACCTATTAATACTGCTAATTCTAGTGGAGACTACACTGCATTTCTCTTCACTTTGAAATGTCTGTTTGTAGTCAGGAAATTCAAACTGTTATTTAGCAAGAAAAGTTCAGACTGAAACTTTCAATAGAATCTCAATCATTACCACCACCTTATCTGCTGGTATATGGTCTTCAAAAGGCAGGGCATGTTCATATTACTGTCAGGACATTTGGGCTGGATGCCCAACATCATCCATTCATCACTCGCAATCTCACTATACCACAGAAGATTTCTGTGAATGTAGGATCATTGACATGAAGAAATATTGCTCGGAAATCCTAAGTTAATATATCGCCATTTTCTTTCCCACCTTGCTCCTTTAAAACATAACTGACCTAGCAAAGCTTCTTCATTCCAGAGAGTATTTTGGAAATCTGTTGGTGTATTTGATTGTAACGTCTTTACTGAGCTAGTAAAGGTGAGCTCTACTCAGCTAGTCCTGGCATGTAGTACAAAGCACCTAATGAGATGGATAGAATTTAAAATATATTCTACTTTGTGATTAATCATCATGAAGAATTATGACAACTAGTCTTCCCATCCACAACTGCACAGAAAACAGTAATATTTCCATAGAGACTACTGCAGGACACATCTGAAGCAATACAAGACTCCTGTGCTTTCAGAACTTAATTTACCTTGCTGGAGATGCCATTTTAATGATCAGTATGAACCCTCTCTGCAGATCAGTTGTTTAAGCATCACAACTACATCATAATATAACCATGTAATTATCTAGGGAACTTCTAACATAAAATTGTTAGAGAATTTTAGAAACATTGCATATCTCCATTTGTGTGAAGGCAAGGCTTGCATAGCCCCTAGTTGCCACTGCCTGTTCAGAAAAAGGAATGATGAAATATAATCCAGTAAATATGGTTTTTTAACATTACTAGTAAAAGGCCAAAGACTACACTGACCAGACAGTGCATGGTGTCATGATTTTTCTGGGTTTGTTCTGGCCTGAGATGATTTTATGTTGTTTAATTGAGATTGCAATTTCCAATAAATCAGGTAAGTATTGCCTAAAATTTGGTTTTTTCTTAGTTTCAGTTTATAGTGAGAACAAGTACTTATTCAATGTGGTTTGAATTGCCTCTGACTAGAATTAACTGATATGGAAGAAAGCACACATACAACTGCACCAGAGGCCTCAGACCATTAAAAAAACCCAACACACCGCACACCTCACCCCACCCCACAAAAAAAATGTAGGGGTCTGGGCTGCATTAGATGGAAGCTAATGCAGAAAGCATGCAGATAGGAATACAAAGCTGATGGGAAAACAATGTAGATAGAAACATACAAGGCTGAAGGAAAAGTCAGTGTAAAATAATGCAGATGGGAAAGTACAGGGCCAAAGACAAAGTTAGCAACAGACAGCAAAAGAATGAACACCTGTGGTCAGCAAAAGAAGGAGTAGCTGTGGTCAGCAGAAGTGTCCCAGTTTGTGCAGAATAAAGATATAGATAAAAGAAATTTTGGCAAGTTTTGGCCCTTATTTACGCCAATATAATTAACCAATGTAATGCTTGTAGAAGTTCCTGAACAATGCATGCAGCCTATTAGAGAACAGATAGCCACATGTGTATGAAATTTAGAATACGATAAAATGTAATTACAATCTGAGAATAGAGGAACAATTGATCATCATATTGGTGTTGTGTCGTTTCTGGTCTCACATGAGAAGATAAAGACCCCAGCAGGGGTGGAAAACAACCCCGGCAAAAAAATCACAATGCTCAGTCACTATTGGAATTCAATCTTGTACAGTTCAATTAAAACCAATTTTAGATACAACAAAGAGAACAGAAACACAACAACTGGACTAGCCAAATTACTGACTGCATTGTAAGCAGTGTTCCTGTTTTCGTCTTTTGGTCCCTAAGAAGTTTTTGAGTGTAAAAGGGGTCCTTTTCCAGCCAGCAATCTCATGCTAAACCTCCTCCACACCAACACTTTCAACTATGTCATGGAAAACATAGACTTTCTGAAGGCATATAGCATATTTATATTGAAGTGTTGGACATACACACAAGTGGATTTCTTAATACATTTCCCTCTTTTCTTAAACCAAAGACAGTTAAGGTGGGGAATGAGGAACGCCTTTCTCAACGCCGGTTTCTTCAAGCAGTCACCTCATCTACAACACAAGACATACTACCTACACCCACCAAGAATGTAAATCAGAGGAGAGCTGGGATTACTATTTTCACACTCATGTAAATATACATGTGTAGAATAAAAGGGAAGGTATGTAACAGTAGGCAAGACTGAAAAGCTAAAAAATACTGCAGCGGTAACACTATTTTTGTTAAAATAACAATGTGTACCACTAATTTCAGCATTATTAGAACCAGAAAAAATACTTTTTGCTTAGTGTATAGAGAAAGGAAAAATAGGGTTGCCTTTTCATTTGGGTTTAGCTTCACTTTACTATTTCTTGATATATGCTCATCTATGTATAAAGGTCCTTCCCAAGTCACAGTGGATGATATTTTGTTTTCAGGACCTCCTAAGTATACTTGCTTATCTGAAGGCTGTTTAATGGTTTTGTCATTCTTTTACTTGCTTGCTTGAAATAATAGGATTTTCCCCTAACATTCAATATATTGAACTAAAACAAACAAGCTAAGGAACCTCTCAGGAATGGGTACGCAGTTTAATGATCATTTTATTTGTGACGTTTCACTCACAGCTATTCAGTTACTTACTGAGATGTTGTAACTAGGGTGCTGGCAACTAATAATTGACTCAGTTGTATTCACCAAAATACAGAACTCAGACTATAGAATAAGTTTACTAACTCACTTGAGTTTTATGAGATTCAGTGGGGCTTAAAACAATCATGCTACTGAAAACACTCTTGAATAAGTACCTTGACAGAAGTAATACGTATGAAGCAATAAAAATCCAAATTGTTTGAAAACTGTTTTCTTTTAAGTATATTCCTTCAAATGCTCTGTTCAGCACCACTGAAAAAGTCAGTAGAAGAGAGATTGATATCCAGAAGTCACCCAACACATAAAGAGACTAAATTCAAATCCAAAAGATAAACTGTAATGGTTCAGCTGCAATAGGGAACACAGAGAAGTAGCTTTATTCTATAACAAATTCTTTTAACATCGCTTTAATGAACTAAATTGAAGAACCACAGTATGAAGACAGTAAAAGTTAAGTTTGAATACTAAAATACACACTATATATTGCTCCCACTGTGTCCTTGGATATACTGAGTGAATCTGCAATCTTTAATGTGATCTAAAATCTACCTAGATGTCTTCTCCTCAAAACTAAAATTTAAAGGTGAACAACACATGAAAATAACAGATGCCATGCTACAGGGGCCACAAAAAACTATAGCACAGAATCTTCTCATAGTACAAACAAATCCCTTGTGCAAGTTCACAAGCTGTTGCACAGGTAGGTAAGTATTTCCAATTTGGTTTGTATCTCCTATGTGAACAAGCAGTGAAAGATAGCACCACTTTAGCTAATAAAAAATGTTCAAATCATTCTGTTGACTTATATTGGCCTGCACTACAGTAAAAATAAGAAAAAAATCTTCCACAAGAATTTACCTATTGCTTTGACAATTAGTAAGAGTTCTTAGGATGAAGCTCACAGTCACCATATTTACAACAGTTTGAAAGAACATATTTTATATGATAAACAAAACACAACCTATGATAACGCAGCAACTCCTACAGAACTTCCAGCTTGATTTAAAAAAAAAAAAAATAAATAATCATTTCATTTAAGGATCTCAGCTGAATAAGCCATAGACAAATGTATCATGTTAAAAGTAGTCTAGTACAAACAGTTACATTGGTACATCCAAATGGAGGGTGCAACATAAGTGAACAAATGTCAAACCTTGAAAACAGTATTTCGGTCTTGTCAACCTGTGCCCAAAAGTATAACTTTCTGACCTGTAATGCCACTGCCATCAAGTAATTCACATGGTCTCAGCCAGTTTAGAAAGATCTAACCTTTATTCAATGGCATGGCACTGATGTGGCCAGGAAGGTAGTGATCAATGACATATGAAGAACTTCAGAAATGATCAAACTTTTGTAGAATCAACAAATATTAACCCAAGCTGGTAAAACTTCTGATTTGATAAAGAGAAATTTAATATTAACACTTTTCAAAACATTCTCAGCCTTTTTTAGAATTATGTTATGTCTACTATGAATCTAGTATTCTGTTTCAAATTAGCAATCTGTCAGCCATGTATAAGAAGACATATGTTTATAACAAATATTCTTGAGCAGGTCTCTTTCAATATCTTCAAGTAGAAGTGTTTCACAATGCACAACCAGTTTTACTGGAACATAGTCTGAACCCAGATTCAGGTAGTGTAGGTAAATACCAAAAAGTCTAGTCCATCTCCTAATCACATCCACATGGAGAACATCAGGCTCATCCAGTTTTATTTCCCATTGCAAAGAACTTCAGGGTAGAGGTGCACATTTATTCAGAAACAAATTTATTCAGTCATGATTTATTGTCTATATGATAATATAAGGATCATTCACTAATTATTGGCAATTTTTCACATATACCATAAGCTATACAATTGAAGTGGATTTCAGAACTGTATTTGGGCAGTTATGCACTTAGGTTACAGTCCTCTTCATATTGATGTAGTGTTATTTATGATGGCAGATCCATGTGCTTTTGTCCTCCAAGCAACAAAATAAATGAAGAAAGCCTGGTGTTTATTTTCAGAATTCCTAAAAGAATAAAGAATCTGGAAAAATGAAGTCCTTTGTAACCCTAAAGATATTTATGTCAAGGCATCTCTCCCCCAGACTTGAATAGCAATTGGAATTAATGGCCTAATACAATTACCATTATATTCAAAGACAAAACTTCTATTAGTGAACAAGAAAATTAAAAAAGGACTGTTGATTCACCTATTTACTCCTGTTGTAGAAAAGTCATCGTCTAAGCATGTATTCAAAGACCAGAGCACGTTTCATAAGAGTAGTGCTTATGAAGTCTGAAAATGCATCTAAACACCTGAAAAATAAATACAGCTTTGTGAACATTAAGATTTCCCTGCCTTTATAAGTCATGTATTGCCTAAGATAAGGGCTAAAATGCCTTTGACATTAGTGATACAAAAAACAAGGAAGAAGAGATACTCTGCATCCTCTAGGGTCTCGAAACTATGTTTCATTCAGTAACTAGTAGAAAACAATACTGATAGTAATACTGTCTGCACAGGCAATAATTCTATTTTTCAAATAAGTTTTCCAATAAGTGAATGCAGTACGGGTTTGCTAAACCTGAAGAAAGCTGTTTTCTTCTTTGCTTACAATTCACCATCAAAATAATGCAGAAACAGGCCAGTTACAGGAGTAAAGTCCCCAGTGCAAATGTCTATAGAGCCTCAAGTGAAGCCAAGAATTCCTTATGGTGGAAAGTTCAGTCCCCTCGTTGTCACTTGTTTCAGTCAAACTCAGTACTGAATAAAGAGCTGCAGGTGCAGGCAGAACAAAAAATTATGTCAGGAAGCTCATAAGCAAGATTTGGGTTGAAACATGCTATGGGCCACACAACATAGCTCTTTTTATATGGAAAAGTTGATTGTCCTCACAACTCCTGAATTCATTTTCTGATGAGAACTGCAGAAAAATACATAACTAAATTATTATTTGATCCTTTTTTGGAAGAGTATAAGAAGGGGGGAAATTGTCGTCCTTGAATTTTTATGTTTGCACTTTTTCCTTTCTTCTCCCTTTGCCCACACCCACAGCAGAAATTTTGGAAATAAACTATTTCAGTGTGATACTGCAAAAAGAATGAGGTGAGAGTAAATAAACTGCTGGAAGAGGCTTTCTCCATGTGACAAATCTTTTTATTTTAGTCAGACATACAGCACCTGCAAGAGAATGACACATACCTTTAAAAATTTTGTGTAGTACAAGCATGCAAAGGAAGATAGGCAGTGCAATTCACCATGCTGCTCTTCTATTTTATCTTCTTCATAAAGCTCATGGGACTGCTCAGTAGAATAGAGGCTGTAGGTTCAGAAATAGAAAGATGAGCTTTTTTTCACAGGGGGATGGGGTAGGCAAGATTTCCACCAATACTCATAATTGCACAAAGGATGGGGAAAAAATAAGTCAGAAGAAAAAGGAAAAATATATAATTTCTGAAGAAGAAAGCTGACATGAATTTAAAGAAATGGTTTTCTAATTTATTGTCGTATTCCAAAATGTAAGACATTTGAATCAAAAGGTTTATTTTAAAAATCTTAAGCTATTAAAGTAAAATGTGACCCAAAATGTGTACAGTAAGGACAAAACTCAATTGTTCTTACACATTTTACTTTCTGTCTAGGTATTCTGTATTTTTAGATTTTGCAATGTATTCCAAATCTCTTCCTTCTGCTCTCTCATAATCTCTCTCTCTCTCTCTCTTTTTTTTTTTTCTTCCCCAGCAGCACTCAATTACTTTTTCAGTTCTATTTCTATCCTGTTGCATTCTCTTTCTTTTATCATTTAATTGTTCTGCCTGCTACCTTGATTATCTCCTGATTAAATCTACATCCACATCCCCCCTTTCACCTACATCAAAAGCACAATTGCCAAATCTGCATAAAATTTGCTTTTATTACTTTTGTGAAACTGTTTTGCTCCTTGACAGCATGAAGCACAGCAGTTTTGGGTCCATCCGTTCAGAACAATGTTATGAGAAGGCCCACAGTTCTATTAATTTCCCTAATGCTAAAATAAGTTATGAGTCAGAAACAAACTAGGTTCAAAGTATTACTTCCAGGTGCCTGTCCTAGGTGTGTACGTAAGCTTCAGCATTAAGGCAGCAATGGGTATCTAAGCATCCTTTGAATTTAGCCTGACATCTTTTATGTAAGCATACAATTTAGCATAGTGAGACCAGTTATTTACATGCTGTCAAAACTGATAAAAGGAAAAATATTAACAAAACTACATTGTCACTGAATGTTTAACAGTTTATAAGGGATAAATATATTGCTAAATTAGTTGCTCATATAGTTGATCTCTGTTCAGGCCTCAGGATGAGTCTGAAATAGAAATAATAAAAATTCCATTCTTCACAAACGGCATGTCTCTATTATCATGCTTTTCTCAATGTATAGCAGATATGCAAAATATTTTTTATTAATTTATCACTCTTAAGAATAAACTGCTTTTGGAAAGAAAGAGCAATTCTATATTATGCTATTAGCAATACTATCAAATCTCAGTATTGAAATCTATGTAATACTTCCATATGAGAGATTCAACTGGAAATTAACAATCAATTATTGATACATATAGCTACATCTTCAGTGGTATTTAAGGTTGTCTTTGTCTGTCCACATGCCTGAAAGGATGCTAATGTGTTTTAATTCAGTGTGTGATATGACTGACAAGCCCAATGTCACTGTATATACTTTCAATACCCTTTTTATATATCACTTTTTCTTAACATCCTCACTAAACACATTTCCTACCAGCCTATATTCTGGTGTAAATTGGACTTGGACAAGACTCAGTTTGGTTCTAACCTACTTCATATGCTTTGTATCGATGAAGGAAAAGAAATACCTTAGATAGCTGAACTGGTCTATATATGTATTCTTTATGTTTATAGCTCCAAATCACTGTGAGATTAGTTTGTAGCCACAGCACCAAATTCACATGGGATTTCTAATGCAGGGGTATAAGAGCTGAAGAGAAACAGTTGTGAACAGTGAAAGGGGGGTATGAAGAAGACTTCAGATTATTACATCTACAAATTAGCAAATTAAAAACCAATCATGCAATAAAACAAGCACATGAGGTTTACATTGCTTTCTGGATTTGCCTGATGTCCTAGGTCTCTTTTCTGAGCATCCCCGCCTATACAGCCTGCACATCTGCACAGCTTCTATACCTTACCAGTAGGTCATCTGGCAAGATACTTATGTTACACCTACTAAGGTAATAATCAGATTAGATACATATACCTGAGACAAAAATACATACTGGAGGTGAAAGACAAGTCTTTTATGTCACGTTCTTAACCCAATGGACTAACAGCTGCTATTTAAATTTTTTTTTTTGGTAAACTACATGGTACAATATACTTCTGGAATTGTAGTAAAGCAATGAGTTAATAAGTTCTCCACAGTGTTTTAACTTTCAAGATATATTAGGCACACATTATACCTCTAGCCACACCTTCTAAAATCTGTTTTGAGAAATTACAACAATTAAATTTCAATAGAATTTTCAATATAAATTTTCAGAAATGGAGTTTCAGTCGAGATTCCAACTACCAAGAGTGTATCAGCTAAGAAAAGCTTGTGACAATTTTGCTCTAAAATATACACACAATTATTAGGAAACATTAAACCAAATTATGCATAAAACTCAATTTAATGTAATATTTTAATAATACATTAATGGAAATTGGGAAAAACTTGAAAAACATGATCTAATCTGAAGAAGTAAGAACTTGTATGGCAGTAATCATGTAAGAGATTCAGACTAAACATATATTTTGTATTTAAAATGTGAGAGGACCAAAATGCCTTCAGGCAGCTAGAAATAAGCTCAGAATTTTAACAGGGACAGTTTGCTGAAAACTGCACTTCTAATGTTGAAGTGCTAAGGCTTGGACAACAGCCCAAACCAGAGTTGACCTATAGATGAATCCTGTATATTTTATAACTGATAACCATTGTGCTAGTAGGTATTGTACTGAGTTATAACAAACCACCTATTCTGATATAAGAGGTGGAAGTATTGAAGCCTGAACAACAGGTCCTGAGCCAAAGTTGCTAAGTCAGTATGTGGTCATTAGTGAAATATGTATGGAAGATGTAGCTATCTTGAATGTATATTTATATTTCTTTGTGTGTGGATAAGATAACCAGGTCATGAAGCCAGCTGTCTGCCCTTGTGACCTGATGTGTGCTCTTGTTCATAAACCAAATAGATAAACAGGGAAACTCCCTCAGCTTCTCCCTTGAGCCCTGGGCAGGCTCTGGGGGAATCTGGTGTGAGATTGAAACCAGATATTTCCGCTCAGAACAAAGGTGCCAGCTGTTCTGGCCTGTCGATCTCTGGTCTATAAGGCCAGGCCCGTTTGCAGCGACGTTGGCAGCCTCACCTCTGGGTGGACGCCCCGCGTAGGATTTCCCCCTTGCCGGGACAGGCTCTGCAAACCCTCGCTGTAACCGGGGCTGCCCAGCCACTGCGGGGCTGGGGGATGGGAACGTCTGCAAGTGGGGATGGAGCTGTCTTCATCACTGCTCTCTCTCCTGTGTAGTAATGATTTGATGCATTACCCTGTATTCTTCTGTTTGTTGCTTTACGTGCACCATTCTGCCTTTTCTCACTGCATGTTTTCTGTATTACACTGTTACATTATTTAGTTGTGCCCAGTAAAATATGCCCACTCTTTTCACTCTGGTGTCTGAGTTTAATTGGTATCCTTAATATAGCAAAACAAATGTTTATCAAATATCTATACACATGAACACACAGATACTTATGTTTGTTATGTTTTTAATCTAAAGCTCTTGCTCAAGAAACCTGCAAAATCACATACAATAATAACTAACTATTGGGTAAGGAGCATCATTTAACTTTAATCTCCTGTCAAGTGTCTACCCATCTATCATGGATAGGTGGAGTGCAAATTTAATTAAAAAGACTGCAGCTCTGGGAATTATTATCACTTCTTCTATCTCATAAGTGTGTTTCAGATCAGAGTAAAATCTCACTGTAGACAGAATACATATGTAAAAATTGATTATTTGTTTAAATCTCATAAAACTCCTTGCCTATATGCCATGTATTTGTATTTTTATATTCAGATTTATTTTTGAGTTATTTTTTTCTTCAGACAAAGAGCTCTGTAAACACATAGCTGGCTCAATAAATTTTAGGTCAAGCTAAATTTTAGCTTGACTAAGTAAGTTTTAAGCTCAAAGGCATGTTTTGATATAATTTTATCTCCAGAAACTTTCACTATAATTACTATTTTAGTAACTAGGACAATGTTTTCAGTGAAGTGTTTCTAAGGGGGATTTTTTTCATTTAGTCAGAGTGTCTACATTCTATGCATTAATCACTTTTAAAGATAGACAAATCAGTTTAAAATAAATGGCTGAAAATGTAAATGGGATATTAAAATCTTCAAAATGTCTTTAAGACTTTATTAATGCTTTGAATAATGCAGTCATATAAAATACTTTCAATAAATAAAAAACATTTATTTAATCTAGAGTGTCTTCATTTTGTTTTAATCCTGACCTCCAAATTAAATTAGGCTGATGACACAGAACTGTCTTCAAATCTGGCTGCCATCTTCCCTTAAACTTGGGTACTCATTAATTAATTTCAACACGCTGAATTTTTTGGCAAAGATGTAGAAATCTCAGAGGCATTATATGATAAAATAACCTTGCACAACCAGTGGCTAACAGTAAATTTCTGTTTGTCGTTATTTATTATAACACATGTTCTAATTTCTATTTTAAAAAGACATGAACATGGCTACTTATCACTATCCTTGCATTTGGAAAAATAAACAGATTCTACTGGTTTTGGGTTACATAAACATAACATATTATGAAGTTTAAATTTATTTCTGCTTTAGATATTCTTGCCTTATTTTTACAGGAAATTTAACTAATCTTTATTTTAGCAGTTCCAGGTTTTCTTTTAAAATGGCAAAAAGATTTTATCTTTCTAAAAGTTGATTTTTCTAAATATTGTAGTTTTCAGCAGTTTAACTAGCATAAATTTGAATTATTGACACAATGGACAGAAATAATTTGATACAAACCAATACAAAAGAAATCTATGCAACTTCCCTTTCTGCAGTATGAGATCTCACTGTCAGTGTAACCTTTATTTAGGTGTTGAAATTACCACTGAGCACTGAACATAGCAAGAAGTTTTACAGTCATTTTTAAATGTGTCACAGCAACCCTTTAACATCATTCCTCTGTCTTCACTGGCATTTCCTTTTGGTTTATTCTCCTTTATTCTCTTTTCTATTGCTGTTTCATTTCTAGTAAGGTAAAGACACCTGATAAGACAATTCATCTCATTTATACCACTAAATGTTTATGGTACATAAATCAGAAGACTGGATTTGAGATTATTACCTTATTTCTTGACTGGAAGGAGGACATATGGGTGACTGTGTATTAATGCTGGACTATCCAGGGGGTATTACACTGAAATCTGAAATTAGGCATGGTTGGATATTAAAAACCTTAAAACCAAATTTATATTGATTTAAAACAAGTGTTTCTGGAAATGTCTTATCTTTATTTTCATATTCACTTAGTTGTTCTGAAGGGCATTTGCAGCTTCACAAGTGTAACTGCTGGATTTTTTTTTTAAAGTTAAAAATAATAAATTAGTAGACTAAATATCTTTTTTTTTTAATATTCCAATTATTAGTTGTCAATTTTCTCTAGGTTTGACTTCAGAGAGACACAAATACAGTGGAGAAAATCTGTCAATTTTGCTGTGACTTTTTTTAAAGTAGGTACATAAAGAGAAAGCTTGTCACATGAGTAGGGCAGGCATTATGTTCACATGTGCTCAAATTTATTCCAGTTGACAAGTATCTGGATTTGGGCATTGAGTTTCTGAAGAGAACTAATCTTCAGAAGATTTTTTTAGGTTTAAGTGTTGTGGGGTGGTTTTTTGGAGGGATGGAGGGAAAACAAAATGTATATTTTTAAGGACATTTTTTGTTCTTCCATGAAAAGAGTAAGAAGATGCCCTTGATAGCTCAAATATAGACTATTTCTAGAAGAGTTTGTACTAAATGTAAGAATAATGTTTGAAAAAAAGAGAGAGGAGGTCATTTTAAAATCCTTGAGAATGACAGATACGCACTATCCAAAAGGGAGCACTTGAAGCTATACTGAAGTTCGGCCAAAAAAAAGAATGTAAGTTATTTAGGGAATAATGAGAAAGAATACCAAAGGAGGTAATTCAGATAAGAAATAAAAATTAAGTGAAGTAAAAGCACAAATGGCATTAAATTTGAAAGTGATAGAGGTCTTTCTTTGAATTACCCCCTCTTATTCTTCTATTGTCTTATTTTAGTTCAATACTTTCTGTGCAATGAATATCTTTTTTCAAAATAACAACAGCTATATAAAAATTAATATAGAGACTTAATAGAAAGATCAATGTCCTTCAGTATCAAACAATGGGAGATTTTCTTCTATTTTGCTGGGTTTAAGTCAGTGTTGCTTTAATGTACTTTTTAATATAGGTGATTTACACTGGTGTGAGTTAGATGTAACCATGTAGTGTCAGTGTACTCAAACTAGCATAAAACAAGAGTAGAGTGAGGAAAATCTAGCCTGGCAATCCAAAGATGAAAGGCAATGGCACTTTCACATTAACACAGTAGTTTAAATTTTACTTGACCCAGCATTGACTTTCATTATTAAAATGAAAAGTCAATTTTATTCTACTGTTTAAGAAATGGACATATTCTACCCTGGACACATGATCTGAAAGGCCCCTGACAATGTTCTCTCCAAAATTTCTGACGGTGGCTGACAACCTTTCCGAACAAACTGGTGGTCCCTGTTCCTTTTGGATGTATTATTCATAGCATTGAAACCCAAAACCAAAACCTCAAACAGTTCCAAATTGGATCCAATTGCAATGTGGTTTATAGAAGGAACATGCATGCTCAAATGATCTCTGCCTTCAAAGGCTGTTTTGCTGAATGTCAAGAGTTAGTCAGTGGAGACAACACCTCTTTTACAGAAAGAATCTGAATCTTTGGAGACTGGGGCTCTTTACAAACTCAAAAAACAGTGGATTTAAAGAAACACTGCTTTCATTCACAATTACCATTCTGATTTTTTTTCAGATGTCAGGATCCTGATTTTTAGCATGACCTTTACTGGTCAGAGGCTTCATTTATGTGTGTCAAATGGTGAGTCTGGGCTGTCCGGTTCAAACAACACATTTAAAAAGTGCTATTTTTCTGAACAAGTTTTTCAGAGAAAACATGCATAATATTAGATATCTTTGTTCACCATGCTTTCCTGAAGAGAAATAAAAAATAAATTTAAAAAATCAGAAGTAATCATATTTGGTAGGAATGATATCAAGTCCTAACATGCTAATTATGTAGGCAAGAAATTTTACTTCCAACTTTTAGCTATTAAACAGAAGCAGAAATCTATGCTGATATTCACTGTTACTTATTTTGATCTTAATTTAAATTTAAGACAAGCTTTTAACGTAAAGGTTCATAATTTAAATGTAAAAATTTAAATTTTGCTGAAGCTTTAAAAATATTCAAACAAGTGTCAATATGTAAACATCAAGCATGAAGTAGTTTCATATGCAGATTAGGCGTTCATTCAAATTAGCTCAGAAAGAACATGAAATCATTGTCAATTCTAATGGGCCCCAGTTTGGCAAGATACTAAATTTAAGCACTATTAGAGTACATGAAATGATCCAAGACAGACGAATTTCAGATTATTCAGTGGGAGCAATTCAGTAGTTGTTAATTGCTATCAGGGGACATAGAGACCATGCTTCTCAAATGGGCATGCTCTCCTGGGGAGAAATACTGCTAGCATAAAGCCTTTTCTGCACACACACTGATTAAATGAACCAATTAATTAAGTGCTCACATGTGAATCACCATGTGCCCAGAGTTAGGGGGAAGCATTCAGCTAGAGCAGCAAACTGAAGAGGCGATTGCAAGCCAGGAAAAGAGCCATGGCAGGTGCCACAGCCTTCCACCATTGGGATAACTAATTTCCTCTGTCATATCCTTTTGCTCTGCTGACTAAAGGCAAAGCTAATGAGCCTACTACTCTCTGTATTACATACAAATAAGTAGCAAATAAGTACTCCTCTTTGAGTGGGTTCATGGCAATAATCACCATGTCATTGATAATTACTCAGTTACCAAGTCAGAAATAAACTCCTGAAGTTGTCTTTGAACAGCAATGCATTTCTGAAAAACTGTTCTTCCACCCTAACTCACCCACTTATCTTGACCAATATATTTAGCTCCAAAACTGCTTCATCCCCATTTTGCCTTCACTCACAAAGCTTCTGAAAAAATTAATTCTCAATCTGTCCGAAGTCTATTTACATGCCAAAACTGCTCTCTGAATCATTCATCTTTAAATTTCTTCTCCCTTCTCCTGTAATGTTTTCACTTCCATCATAGACACATATTAATGGCTGTTTACAAATATCAAAAAACTGATTATCCATATTCCTCGTCAGTAAAGATCATACAGAGGTTCAGACCAAACCCTTGGTTAACTTTCCATACAAAGTAGGAATTAAAAATACCATAGACCTAGCTAAAATTTGTGGGTTTGTTTTTTGTTTTTTGTTTTTTGTTTTTGTTTTTTCATTACAGCACTTATTACAGATATCCAGATCCCAAAACATCTAAAATTGATAAAGCTTCACTTTATCTACATTGTTTGGGTTTGGGGTTTTTTTTGCTTATTTTAGAAGGCTGAACCAGAATATCACAGAACTAGTAGTTATTGGCCTTTAAGTTACCACCCAATCTGATCCACAGACAGCTAATATGGATTTGTTCATATCCCAGCAAAACACATTGACTTAATGTCTAGTACTGATATTTAACTCCCTAAATTGCTTATATGGAACAAATCATACCTCCTCTCAGGTTTTGTTTTAAGGGTTAAAAGACAAGATACTTTAGTAATACATTTCTGAACTTATTAATGAATAAAACCATCTGTTTTGTAAACAAGGTGAACAAAATGATACTTAACAAGTAAGGTCTCTACACTAGTTTGTGGATTTCCTCTTCTATTCTAGAAATATATTAGCTAACACACCCTTGGATTGTATTGTACTGGAAACTTATAGCCATCCAGTGATTGACTAGTGCACCTCAGCTGATCAGCTCCTAGCTTATTGCAGAAATGCTTGTTATTACTCCCCTAGTGTATGACCCTCCATGCTGTGCTATTGAATTTCATCCCATTTCTATTACTTGAGTCTTCAGGGTCATGCAATATACCCTTTGGCTATTTCACTCAACTAATGATTCCAGCCAAATACCTCCTTCATATTTTTCCCTTATTCCCATTTCTGTGACTTCTTCCTTCCTGCCCATCAGTTCCTGACTCAAAGACTTACCTTTCAGCAAGGCCCAACATTTCTAATTCGTCAGTTTTTACACTACAAAATTCCCAGAATATATAGTGATATCTAGCACATATTTTGGTCTCAATACTCTCACCTATTTTTACTGAGGGGGAAAAATAATGAAGAAAATATTCATATGTTTCTAATAAGTAAGTTACATGGAAATATTTTTTCTATTCTCAGGGAAATTTTGATTTTGAGACACAAGACAATCTGTTAGAGAGTAGTAATCCATTTGTCAGTATTAGTTTAAATATACTCACTGATTATAGGTAACATTAGCTTTGAATGCAACATTTTTTATTTAAGAGATAAAATATTTTATTGAAGTTTTACACTGGGAAATCAAGGTCATAAATACATGACATGCACAGATCAATAGTCTTACTTAAACTTCATTTATCTGGCAG
Organism: Athene cunicularia; assembly: GCF_003259725.1. Classification (NCBI taxonomy): domain Eukaryota; kingdom Metazoa; phylum Chordata; class Aves; order Strigiformes; family Strigidae; genus Athene; species Athene cunicularia. The sequence continues at coordinate 22,943,468 of NW_020799098.1, forward strand.
GAGACTGTGACAGTAAAAACTTATTATTATTATATTTCTTTGCCCAACTTGAACTCCAGTAGGTAAATATTTATGCATAGAATTTTCCAAACCCAATATTTTCTTAGTTTGACCTTTTAAAAATATTCCTGATTAGAAAGCACCTATGCAATTAAACACTTCACAATAATCTATGTTACACTACTCTAAAAAGCTCCACAATCTGTGATAGGCAGCTAGCTCCTCTTCCCAACTAAGGACATATTATCTTTTTTTTTTTAATAACACTACAAACCATCTGATCTTCTCTACGAGACATAGTTAACATTCAAAAAACTGTGATTAGCCCATGGTAAAGCAGTGAATTTATATCAGCCTTCTACATTATTTAATTTCTTACCTGTTACTAGCAATGATCCTGCAGGTATCCAAAATATTCCAGCTAATGTAAGACAATGAGAAATGTCTAGAATCATACAACAGAATCATTTAGGTTGGAAAGGACCTTCAGATCATTGAGTCTACCTGCAAACCTACCACTGCCAAGTCCACCACTAAACCATGTCCCTAAATGCCACATCCACACATCTTTAAAATACCTCCAGGGATGGTGACTCCACTATTTCCCTGGGCCAACTGATCCAACGCTTGATAACCTTTTGGGTGAAAAAATTTTCTCTAACATCCCATCTAAAGTTCCCGACACAAGTGAGATCATTTCCTCTTGTCCTATCCCTTGATACTTGGGAAAACAGACTGACACCTCACTACAACCTTTGTTCAGGTAGTTGTAGAGAGCAACAAGGTCTCCCCTCAGCCTCCTTTTCTCCAGGCTAAGCAACGCCAGCTCCCTCAGCTGCTCCTCATAAGACTTGTTCTCTAGGCCCTTTACTAGTTTTGTTGCCCTTCTTTGGCTACACTCCAGCACCTCAAAGTCTTTTCTTGTAGTGAGGAGCCCAAAAATGAACACAATATTTGAGGTGCAGACTCACCCGTGATGAATACATGGGGACAATCACTTCCCTAGTCCCACTGGCCACAAACAGCATATAAATATTAATCTCCCAAAGTGCTTAGCGTGCCACTTCAATATTTAATGGGCAATCAGCTTAAGTGAAGTTAATGACATAGATTGCAACAAAACTGTAATGATTACAGCCCAGCTAAGGAAAAATAAGACATAGAGGCATCAATTCAGCTCTGTGTCAAAGCCTTCACTATTTAACATGAATTCCTTCACTGTAATAAATAAATCAGAATAGCAATAGTGCCTGGAGGTCCTGATGTCATGTGAAAACTTATTGTTCTATGAACAAATACGATGAGAAAACAGTTCCTCTTCTAGAGAGCTTGAAGTTGTTACTGTTTTCTCTTAGAGGCAGAGCTGACTTCATGTTTTTCAAGCCATCTACATTAATAATTTATTCTATATTTGGTATTTTTCAAACAGAGAAAGAAGGAAACAGTCTCTCTTTACTAAGAGCATGTAAAGGCATAATAGTCCCAGATCTACTCTAAGATTTTTGTCTGTTTCAGTTCACAGAATCACAGAATCAACTAGGTTGGAAAGGACCTTGAAGATTATCCAGTCCAACCATTCACCTAACATTGACAGTTCCCAACTACACCATATCCCTCAGTGCTCTGTCGACTCTACTCTTAAAACACCTCCAGGGATGGGGACTCCACCACCTCCCTGGGCAGCCCAATCCAATGCCCAACAACCCGTTCTGTAAATAAATGCTTCCTAATATCTAGTCTAAGCCTTTCCTGGCGCAATTTGAGGCCATTACCTCTTCTCCTGTCACTTATTACTTGGTTAAAGAGACTCATCCCCAGCTCTCTGCACCCTCCTTTCAGGTAGCTGTAGAGGGCGATGAGGTCTCCCCTCAGCCTCCTCTTCTCCAGACTAAACACCCCCAGTTCCCTCAGCCGCTCTCCGTACGATCTGTGCTCCAGACCCTGCACCAGCTGCGTTGCCCTTCTCTGGACACGCTCGAGTCATTCAATGTCCTTTTTGTAGTGAGGGGCCCAAAACTGAACACAGGAATTGAGGGGCGGCCTCACCAGTGCCGAGTACAGGGGTAAGATCCCTTCCCTGTCCCTGTTGGCCACGCTATTGCTGACACAAGCCAGGATGCCATTGGCCTTCTTGGCCCCCTGGGCACACTGCTGGCTCCTGTTCAGCCGGCTGTCAATCAACCCCCCCAGGTCCCTCTCTGACTGGCAGCTCTCCAGCCACTCCTCCCCAAGCCTGTAGCGCTGCTGGGGGTTGTTGTGGCCCAAGGGCAGCCCCCGGCATTTGGCCTCATTGAAACTCCTCCAGTTGGGCTCAGCCCATGGCTCCAGCCTGTCCAGGTCTCTCTGCAGAGCCTCCCTGCCCTCGAGCAGATCAACACTCCCACCCAACTGGGTGTCATCTGCAAACTGACTGAGGGTGCACTCCATCCCCTCGTCTAGATCATCAATAAAGATGTTAAACAAGAGTGGCCCCAACACCGAGCCCTGGGGGACACCACTTGTGACTGACTTGCGGAGAAATCACTCTATAACTTTGGAGTTACAATGTGGGTATGTTTATTCAGCGCTGGCTGCATGGGGGATCGCTCCACCACAAGCACGCGCATCGTTTGTAGCTCCTGTCTGGCTTATATGTTATAAAATAATGCATATTCATAGAACGCCTATACATATACAGAGTCTACCCCCGCCTCCCCTCGCTTCTCATGGTAATCAGGTCTCCTCCCTTTGTGCCTGTGTGATGAGCTCTTCAAGTTCCAGGCAGGGGTCGCAAATTCCTGGGGAGGGGTTGTAAAGATGAAGTACCTCTTCTTCCTCGCTGATGAATTTTCACCCTGTCGCTCTGCGCAGCCTCAGCTGTTCTCTGGCTTCTGACCAGACTGCCAGGCCAGTTTGTGCCATTGTTTGGGGTAGTCTGTTGCTGATACCCCCAACTTCAAGGACCAGAGGAGACTTCTTTTTGGGCTAGGAGATAGTAGCCTAGCAACGTTATCAGCACCTGGTATGTCTTTGCGAACAGTCCCATACACCTCCTTTTGTTTTTGCACAAGTCTTATACCATCAATCTAAGATTGTTTAGACTCCCCGTCTCATGACCAGCCTCCAACCGGATTTAATTCCATTCACCATAACACTTTGGGCCCGGCCATCCAGTTAGTTTTTTACCCAGCAAAGTATGTGCCCATCCAAGGCACGGCAGCCAGTTTCAGCAGGAGAATGCTGTGGGAAACGGTGTCAAAGGCCTTGCTAAAATCAAGGTAAACTACATCCACAGCCTTTCCCTCATCCAATAAGCAGGTCACACTGTTGTAGAAAGAGATCAGGTTTGTCAGGCAGGACCTGCCTTTCATAAACCCATGCTGACTGGGCCTGAGCATCTGATTGTCCCACCTGTGATGGTACTCAGGACGAGCTGCTCCATCAGCTTCCTGGGCACCAAAGTCAAGCTGACAGTCCTGTAATTTCCCAGATCATCCTTCTGACCCTTCTTATAGATGGGTGCCACATTGGCCAATTTCCAATCTGTCAGGACCTTCTCAGTCAGCCAGGACTGCTGGTCAATGATGGAAAGCAACTTAGTGAGCACCCCAGCCAGCTTCTTCAGCACCCTTGGGTGTATCCCATCTGGTCCCATAGACTTGTGTGTTCTTTCTCAAAGCCAAAAAATTTTACCTCACCTAGGCCTGGTTTCATGCTGTATTTTAGAATCATAAGCATACTTTAACACAGTAAACACAACCTGAATTTGAAAGTGTGACTCCAGTTAGTTCATGTGAGATCCGCATAAATCTAGCAGAGGATACCTTGTCTAGCGCTTCTTTCTGTATCTCTTATGGGTTGTCTCAAAGTAGACTATTAACCTACTAAATTTCCATCTTCCAAACAAATGTGGGCATATAAATCTGGTTAAGCAGGATGTAGCTTACCAGTTTGTACATTTTTTTTTCTGTCTCGCCCCCACTTTATCCTATCTCTTTCCTTCTCTCTCAGAACCAGAAAATCTGTATGACTTCTTATTTTTCTCATTCAGGGAATTACCATTTCCCATAAGGATTACATATTTTGCATCTATTATAAATGCCACTTACTACAATGTAGTTCTTCAAAATCTAGACAAAGAAATCATTATCTCCTGTATATTTGGGAAAAAGACCTACACAATTTGTCTAGCTAGCCTAAGATCACGTGCAAATTTATCAAAAAGAGGTATCGTATAATCTGATACTAATTCCTTACCTCACTAAACTAACCTATACTTAGACTGTTTGCAGCTTATAGTTTAGAACATATAGATATGAATGAAAAAATACTTTCAGCTATAATTCTAAAAATCTGATATCTAACAAGTTTATAGACAAAATTAATCTGAGGAATATGATATCTAAAAGGAAGACTGGTTTTGACTGTTTCTGGAACAACTAAAGTCCATCCTTAAAATGCACCTTTCACCCAAACAGGAAAAATATACTAAAGGAATCAATTCCAGAAGTGGCAATTATGCTCAATTGTTATCTCAAATTCAGCAAAAAGATCTGACTTAAGTATGTCCTAACAGCATAACAGCAACAGTGAGTGGGTTTTAGTTTAATGAAGAATCCTAGGCTGCCACTATTGCTACAATGTATTTTTTATTATTTGTCATAACTGTACGTTACGTATTCTGCAATATCCTGTCATGATTCAGACTTTCACTGTGATAAGACAGAAAGCTAATTTCTTTAATATTAGTAACTGAAAAGGCAGAATTTGAGTATGCTACAAGTCACAAGCAGCAAAAAATGCATTATATTAGAATGTCCATTCTGTTTTTCATAAGCTTTTCTAATTTTTCCTATATGTATTATATTTAAATAAAAGTGGTAACTCCTCATCTCCTGTATGCACGTGCTTTTCACTCTAGCTAAGTTTTTTGGGTTTGTTTTTTCATTCTAGCTAAGTTTTTTGGGTTTGTTTTTAAGTAGTTGAAAATATTAATGTACTAGTACTGAGGAATAAAGAAGACTATAACCTTAATTATAATTACTTAAGCATAAAAAGATTAGCTGGGTGGCATTGCTGTCCAAGAGAACAGTTTAGTCAATGACCTGAAGGGAAATGCTTCCCCCAGGTGCTTTGGAAGATGTCATGATCTCTTCAACATGATGAAGCTAACAGGCTTACAGAGATCAGAGGGTAAATGCCAGTTACGGGGTTAAAAGGTACAGCCATCACAGTCTGAACTTTTAAGCCTGAAGAAGTTACAATTTTGTCTCCTCATGGCTGCCACAGGGACATTTGAATGCAGGCTTCATATTATTCAACCAGTGAAGACAACCTTAAGGTCACTTGCTAACAAGTGGAACCGTTTTGCAAGTTGAGGAACCCAGCATTCAATGCCTTCTGATGCCAGTCTCCGAGACATTAAATTTTAGAGATCTAAGAATTCCAGCAGAAAGCCTTCCATCGCAGAGAGAAGAGTGACTCTTGCTCATTCTTCTGGATCACTACCAAGTGTCAAATATTACAGCGCGACCACGCTTAATCTCAGGTACATGCAAGGTATTTATCTAAGATGTCAGAGTAAAATTCCACTCTTTCATCAAGGCATAGATGAAACCACAGATGTAATTCAGTCTCATTTAACAGGTGTTTTCTCTCCCTTCGTGGGCAGTTTTTCCTACGGGCAGGGAAACTCTATTGTGAATGCATCTAACCTATGAAGCCGGGGTCTGATGATTCAGTCTGTAAAGAGTCCAGTAACTGGTTTTAACTGAGAGAAATCTCACGGTCACGCGCCACTGTTCTTGTGGAGAACTCCCAGATATCTGCTGAGAACACAACACAGCAGAGAGGGAACAATCCAGGAGGTTCCTGGAATGTGTGGAGAATAATTTCCTCACACAGCTGGTGAGTGAGCCGGCCAGGGAATGTGCCCTGCTGGACCTGCTGCTTGTGAACAGGGAAGAGCTTGTGGGGGAGGTAAAGGTTGGAGGGCGTCTAGGGTGCAGTGATCATGGGATGATTGAATATTCGATCCTTTGAGAAACAAAGAGAGGGGTTAGTAAAACTGCCACCTTAGACTTTTAAAGGGCTAACTTCGACCTGTTCAAGAGACTATTAACAAAATCAGTTAAGCCTTGGGAGGCTGCCTTGAAGGATATGGGAGTCCAGGAAGGCTGGACATACTTCAAGAGAGAAGTCTTAAAAGCGCAGGAGCAGGCTGTTCCCGTGTGCCGAAAAACAAGCAGGCGGGGAAGGAGACCGGCCTGGATAAACAGGGACCTTTGGCTGGATCTCAAGAACAAAAGGAGAAACTATTGCCAGCTGAACAGGAGCCAGCAGTGTGCCCAGGGGGCCAAGAAGGCCAATGGCATCCTGGCTTGTGTCAGCAATAGCGTGGCCAGCAGGGACAGGGAAGGGATCTGACCCCTGTACTCGGCACTGGTGAGGCCGCCCCTTGATTCCTGTGTTCAGTTTTGGGCCCCTCACTACAAAAAGGACATTGAATGACTCGAGCGTGTCCAGAGAAGGGCAACGGAGCTGGTGCAGGGTCTGGAGCACAGGTCGTACGGGGAGCGGCTGAGGGAACTGGGGGTGTTTAGTCTGGAGAAGAGGAGGCTGAGGGGAGACCTCATCGCCCTCTACAGCTACCTGAAAGGAGAGTGCAGAGGGATGGGGATGAGTCTCTTTAACCAAGTAACAAGTGATAGGACAAGAGGAAATGGCCTCAAATTGCATCAGGGAAGGTTTAGACTGGATATTAGCAAGCATTTATTTACAGAATAGGTTATTATGTGTTGGAATGGGCTGCCCAGGGAGGTGGTGGAGTCCCCATCCCTGGAGGTGTTTTAAGAGTAGAGTCGACATAGTGTTTAGGGATATGGTATATTTTGGAACTGTCAGTGTTTGGTCAATAGTTGGACTGGATGATCTTCAAGGTCTTTTCCAACCTAGATGATTCTGTAATTCTGTGAACCTGGTCTAGTAGACGGTGTCCCTGTCCGTAGTGGGGGGCTGGAATAAGTTTATAATTCTGTGATTCTATAAACAGCTGTGGGAAGTTAGGTCTTACTGAACCTTTTCTTTTTGCTTTAAATATTACTTAAAATACCAGAAAGCTATCATGCACCACTGACTTCATCCTGTAATTGAATGATACTTATCATGATCACTTTCTGATGAAGCAGCATATTTTCCAGGTCAGCTGTTTTGACAGTTTCTTACAGTATTACATGGAGCAAGCCAGTACTTAAAATGAACAAAAGGTAAAATCATATTTGATACATACATGTTCCTTTGCCACACTATTAACTTGCTATATGAAGCTAAAGAGAAGCTTACAATTACCTTTAGGCAAGGTCTTCATAATGGATTACATTATGAAAGTTTCAACAAAAGTTTTATATTCATGCAATATATATGGACAAAAGGAAGTTTATGTAAAACACAGCAGAAGCCTGGCTTTGTTGTCTTGGAAAAAGATGAATATACCTGGTATAAATCAAGAGTCTCACACTGGTGATAAATCAAGTTAGTTACAGGGAAATAGAAGATCAGCAGTGAGTGAATTTAGCTGCTGGATGAGTAATAAACTAGAAAAGAGTCAAAGAAAAAACACATACAAGTCAGACAGCTGTGTCATCACTTATCTTCATACCTGCAATCTAAGATTGGCATAAAAGTTGATATTCTGAACTTGACAATAGTTTACCAGAGTACAGCCTCCTGCAAACCAGTTAAGCGCTGTTATTTCTCCAGAAGAGAGAACACATCAGGCAACTACCCAGAATAGCACATCGTCTTGATCATGACTATGCTTTTCAAAGTCAAGCCGAGTATGCAAGAGGCTCACCACCAACATTGGTCAGAGCCAGCTTTTCATTCTTCAGAAATGTTACACCCATTCTTGCATAAGGATCTGCCCCAGAGATCTCTATGCTAACCATTTCCAAACTATGTTATTGCAACCCACAATTCTTGGAGCTGAAACAGAAGAACAGTATCCCAGTTCTTTCACATCGGTGGTATACTGCTTTGCTTTCCTCTGTCAGCATGCAGCGAACTTGCTAGCTGCAGGATACAAGTATCATCCTCCCTTCCCTAATCTTCAGGGTAGATGAGATTTCCCCAGAAATTTACTGACAAAGAAACCCAAAAAGAGGCCTCCAAGATCAAGAAATAAATTCTTTAGTAAAAGAAATAATGCAAGGTCACATGCAAGGCTTGATATATAGGGAGATATGCATCAGTTTCCTCCTCTAAATATTGGGGTCAACAATGTTTTAATGAAGTACCTAGAAAACTTCCCTTTTCTGGGGGTGAGGCACTGGATTTTCTGGTTTCCTTCAAAACACCAAAAGATCCATCACCAACATTTATATAGTTTTTTCATTAGATGTATTCTCACCAAACTCAAAGGAGAATCTTTTATCTATGCTCTCTTCTGGAATGTTTTTTTGAAAGACAAATCTGCAGCACACGCCTAAATATTTAATTTTTTTTGAAATGAATGTTGCAGATGCTTTCTTCTAAAACATATTATATGTATGACTGGTCTAATTTAAAGCTCACACAGAAGAGATTAATTCAGTGCAAAATCAAAATCAGATGTCATAAAAGGAAGCTCTAGAACGAATATATGAAAACTGTAGACATGAAAGTAATCCATTCTGATGCCAACTGGTCCAAATTTCTTCTCAGTCTTTCCTATACTCTGCTTTTGAATTCTCCTCCCTACCAAGTTTCCTGCTTTTGCTCCTGCTCCCTCCTAATATGCATCAGACCTGTTTTGCCTTCTGCTGAAATGGTATTCCAGGACTATGTTCACCAAAACAAAGAAATTATTTCATTCTAAGATCTTTCCTCTAGTCTTTTTAGTGATTCTTCCTCTAGGAGTTATATTTTTGGCTTTCCTTTAACTATTGGACATTTGGGAAAAAAATAATCTAATGAAAATTTTAAACTCCAGATTTTCCACTTTCCTTGGATCTTCCATTGCATGCTTGTCATCCATTGTTGGATGACCGCTGAGAACCATGTTTGTAGTATTTATAGTATGCTTCCAGTCATTAAGACCTGGAGATAGATAGCTGTATCTGTAGATAGATATTATCTGCATATACATATATATATACACACATGTTGGTATTACATTTATTATAATACAAGGTTATTTGTTAAAATTACAACACAATTTCCCTACTTGATACAATAGCTATTTCTTCCAGGCATAAACTGATGGACACAAAAAATTATAACGCAGTCATAATGCTGCATTAACTCACACAACCTTGATGAATTTTAATAACGGTATAATACTGTAGAAATGGATCCTGTGTATTTACTAAGTTTAGTGCAATTCCTTCATATTCTGGAGAACATAGCAACATTGAAGACTGTTATAGAAAACCAGATATTCAACTTTCAACCTGCTTTTTTTTTCTCTTTTGCCTTTTTTTTTTTTTTTTTTAAGTTACACATACATATTTTTGCAGTCAAGTGTCTACTGACCAAACCTTCCCAAAGGAAATATATCTAAAACATATCCTTTGTGTGCCACCTTCTACTGGTGGTAAACCCAGCATATTTTACAAAAGTGACCTTCCAAGTGATATTAGCAATCCTCAAGTGACTGCCAATATCTGCATTTACTTTGATGTAAGCTTAATATGCCATGAATTCTAGTATTCCTCATAAAAAAAAAAAAAAAAAAAAAAAAAAAAAAAAAAAAAAAAAAAAAGTGTAGTAATATAAAAATATGTGCATACAGATTTACTCACAAAAATCTGAAGTCTGTATAACTCTAAATCTCAGCTTTCAAGATGGTTTGTTAAATAAATTTGAAAATAAACAAGAATATAAAGTACGTTACTTGTCTCAGCAGAGATTTTTTTTTGTTGTTTCTCCAAACTACACAATGACTGATCAGTGCAGATTATTTCTGAAGTCTGCATTCAATACACGGTACTGTTCTGGAATATATAAAACAAAATTCAAAGTTCTTTTAAATTAAGAATAAATCTGTTTATGAAATTTTTATATAAATGTATAAACTTCATAATGGACTTTTTAAAGTGAAATTTTTTTTCTTCCTTCTCAGAACAAGGTTTCTACCATGTATAAGTGTTCCTGATGGATATATTCTCTTTGGTTTTGGTAATTTCTCTCTCAAAGCTCTTTCTGGTCCCCATGCTGACCTCAGTGCTCAGAAGTACTCTTACTTTTGAAGTCTACAGATTTCAGGAAAAATTTTATTTGAAATATTAATTATAACTCTTGAATGACAAATCACAAACTAGAAGAAAGTAAATCAGCTAGTAGGCAGTAGTCTTATGTGGCAGATATAATTTAAACTGAAATAAAAAATGTGTTTAAGTGGTTTGCTGGGCTGAAGCCTAAATACATCCTCACTGAATTCAATAACCATGAGCACTTAGATTAGAACTAGAGGAGGGAAAAGAAAACATTAAATTTGATTTATTTGATTTTTGTATTTTCCCAGTACTATTTGTATATTACTTCTTAGGTAGCTCAATTTATGTGAAAGAAATTTTGTGCCATTTTGAAGTAGGGGGTACAGAAAAATTAGACTAGTCAATTCATTTGAGAGTAATTTTTTTAATGATGTGAGCTCAGAAAGAGTTTGCCCAGTTTTCCCCAACTTTCAAAGAACTGATTTTTTCTGTATGTTCATGGTATGACTGTCAATTTGGAAGCCAACATAGATTAGTTTTCCCTCTCAAAAGCTAGAAAGAAGCTAAAAATACAGTTCAGGACAGAAATTCATTTCCTCTACCTAACATAATGATTACATATATCCCAAATAAAATAGGAATATGAAGTCATATATCTAGTGTTTTATTATTACTTATGTTTTGTGTCCATATATATACACACACATTCACACTCACATAAGAAGTAGTTGGAAAATACTTTTATTAAAAAAAAAAAAAAAAGATTGTGGGGTTTTTTCACTATCTAATCCAAACCATATCCTGGGTGACCTAGTCTCTCACACACCAAGCTGTGTGGTGCGGTTAACATGCTGGAGGGAAGGGATGTGCCATCCAGAGGGACCCTGACAGGCTGGAGAGGTGGGCTTCTGCAAACCTCATGAGGTTTAGCAGGGCCAAGTGCAAGATCCTGCACATAGGTTGGGGAAATACCAGCAGAAATGCAGGCTGGGTGAGGAGTGGATTCAGAGCAGCCCTGTGGAGAAGGACTTCAGGGTACTTGCGGATGGAAAACTGACTATGAGCCACCAAAGTGTGCTTGCAGCCCAGAAAGCCAAATGCATCCTGGGCTGCATCAAGAGAAGTGTGACCAGCAGGTTGAGGGAGGGGATTCTCACCCTCCACTCTATTCTCATGAGACCCCACCTGCAGCACTGTGTTCAGCTCTGAAAGCCCCAGAAGGATATGGACCTGCTCTAGTGTGGCCAGAGGGGGGCCATGAAGATGACCAGGGGGCTGGAGCACCTCCCCTGTGAGGACAAGTTGAGAGCTGGGGTTGTTCAGCCTGAGAAGAGAAGGCTCCAGGGAGACCTTCAGTACTTGAAGGGGACAGCAGCCTTCCAGTACTTAACGGGGACCTACAGGAAAGATGGGGAGGGACTTTTTATCAGGGAGTGTAGTGATAGGATGAGGGGTGATGGTTTTGAACTCAAACAAGGAAGATTTAGATTAGGTGTAAGGAAAAAATTCTTTACTGGATGGTGAGACACTGGAACAGGTTCCCCAGACAGGTTGTGGCTGCCCCCTCCCTGGCAGTGTTCAAGGCCAGGTTGGACAGGGCTTTGAGCAACCTGGTTGAGTGGAAGGCGTCCCTGCCCATGGCAGGGGGGTTGGAACTAGATGATCTTGAAGGTCCCTTCCAACCCAGTCATTCTATGTTTTTATGAATATGAATTGTTAACAATAAAGCTTACATAAGAAGTTATAGAAAAAATGTGTTATAGTGTATGCATATAATTAATAACACAGAGTACATGCAGTATTCTGACAGTACCTAGCCAGAAAACTTGGTAGTTATGTCATATACTGTACTACTCATCCTCAGAGGCACTGTGCATGAAGTAGGAAACTCACTCCTCTGCCAGAGAATAAAGTCTGCTGATGTCTCTTTTTTGAAAATGGTGACACACAAATTAACAGGTTCTTGGAGTAAGAGTGAATATTAAATTGTCCATGAAGATAACTACTTTTCGAAGATACTTCCAGGATGCTAAGGCAACTTTTTGTGAAAACAAGGATAGTGAAAGTATGTTCTTAGGTCAGGATATGAGCGCCTCCCACTGAGAAGAACTAGATATGCTTCAGATCCTTTGCATATACTATTTTTTAATTCAAACCAGAGTTTTTTCAGATATGCTTTCTTAAGAGTTTACTCTATGTTCTTTTGAGTATGGTCCATGTACTTGTAAGCATTGTCTAAGTCCAGGCTGAAGTATATTTAACCAAGCCAAAATCACAATTATCTTTCTAATTTTTAAGACAGTATGTATACAAACAGCCAAAAGCTGCAACTGAGTAATGAGCCTGGTTATCTAAATAGTGGTTAAAATTAAATCTTTCATGCAGAAAAATGCAAGTCAGTCTGTAAATAATTCAGAGAAATGGAAAAAGGATGCTATTGACCTCAGGTTTTGCTAATTTTATTTCATTTTAGTTGCTATTATCTTTAAGTACTTTGAATAAGTATGTCTTCAGGGCCTTTCCAGAACTATCATAATGATTTAGTGTGTCAAATTACACCAGCATAGTTCCTTAAATGATGTCTCATTTTTATAATTGGTTGTAAAAGACTGCAATTATTTTCACTTTTTCTATAGCCATTTCTTTTATATAAAATATTTCTTTTTTATTCCATGTAACAACAAAGGATTTTTAGAAAAGGCTATACCTTTACAGTTTGCATGGGGAAAAAAACGCTGAAAATGAAACAAAGTTACTAAAAAGAAAATATTTTTGAGCATTACTATCAATTCAGGAGCTGAGACAAGGTAATTGTGCTTAAAGTAACTCTTAATGCGTTAATAGCTACTGAACCTAGAAATAGGTATGGTTAATTACCAACAAAATTTTGCACAACTAGTTTGTTCTTTCTTATTATTAAAAAAATCTATTCTGTTCTTAACTTATTTCAGGGTTGATTTCTCCCAAGAAAAATTTTTAAATGTCTAAAAAATTTTAAAAGCTAAGAATAAAGATGTATAAAGTTTCTTTCCCTCCACGGATGCTGAAGCAAATCCCATGGCAATAAGTATGTCTTGTGAAACCAGATTGCTGCCATTAGCTTTCATGACAGCCAGATTTTTGTGATTTTAACTCCCTCCCTCTCTTTGTCACTAGCACAATGCAACAGTAGACTGGCAAAAATGAATCTGCTGGAGTGAATAATAACATAAGGGGAGGGGGAAGGAGGAAGATGAGCTAAATGGGGGTAGGTGGAACATCTGTGTTTCAGAAAGAGGAATTCATTAAATAACTGCTTAATTGAAGATGGATAAATAAGTACTGCTTTTTTTAAAAACAAAAAAATAAAAATCCCACTTCTTTATCTTATGATTCTAAGCTATACAACAGCACAACTTCACCAAAAGACTACATTGGGATTTGCAAGCCTGTGACACTATCCTAGAAGATATTAAAACCAGTCTAATGCTTATACGTTTCGTGCAATTCTCTAGCCAGTGGCACATTTTATATAAAAAGTGCGTTTAAGAAAATGGAGTGTTCACAGTTATCTGCAGTAGTGGATTCTTTAAATCAAAAGAAAAGAAATGTCTACCTGGAGTCCTAAGTCAGATGAAAGACTACAGAGAGCACTTCAGACTCACTGTGTATTGACTAGATGTGTGTGGCTAACTCTTACAGTGAAAAGTTTTTCTAATCTTATTTGAAGGTACCTAAGTCTCCCGATTTCACTATATGGGGGATCTTTAGTACCTGTATCAGTGCTATATTTAGAAAACTCGACAGAGAAAGCTAAGTCCAGCAGCACTTCTTTTTTTTTTTAATTCATCTACTATATTTAATCTCAGTAACACAGACACGTCCTTTAAACACACTGTCCTTCCACCCCTGCATCTGGGAGTCTGGATTATTTATTTGCTCTTTGAACAAAGGTCTGTGTTGTGTGAAATGCTTGCATAGCATCAGCTATGCAGAACAAGACAAAAAGCAGACATAAATAAACAGGGAGGAAAAACACTTCTAACAATTTGACAAGGAAAAAACAGTAAGTGTTATCCAAGGCAACAGAGTATGGTTTTTTGGAGACTTTGTTTTTCACTCTGAATGAAAGAAAAATACACGTCCACCTTTTCGTTCTGTCAGAGAGAATCATTTTTTCTTCCTGGACAAAGACAGCAAAGACTAACTAGAGTCTGTTCCACCACTTTAATGTTCAGCCTCAGAGTTTGTTTGAAGTGCTGCATAAATGAATTCCTAAGAGCAATTGAACCACTAACACTGAGGTGTAGTTTAGATCAGCCAGTTAATTACTCTAAACAAAAAAGCCAGTTATTCAGCCTTTCTTTCCTTGTATATCATACCACACCTGAGAACACAGATGATAATAAGAGTAAGATTTAACTGTTACTACATACTGATGAATACACTGATAGGCTGTCGTTGAAGTAAACAAAGCTGTGATTCCTGCTGCTATCAGAACAGAAGTGTGGTTCTGAGTATTTGCAAAAATATTCATTTTTTGGGGACCTTTAATTCTTACACATGCAGAAGAGATATTACTAGTTTTTCGCTTACATTACTGAACTTTGCATTTCAATAAACCACTGTACACTTTGCTCATCATGATTGTAATAAATAGCCAAGCTTTGCCTCTTTCTGTTGGGGGAACTTTTTTAATAGGTCAGTTCTGAAGATTTTAAGTGTATGAAGGATTGATTTTTATATCCAGTAAATGTCTTAAAGACTCTGCTTACAACTCAACCTAAATTCCTTCTTTAATTAATAAATTCCATCTGCAAATTATTCTTCCAATTTGTGATTACATTGCTTTCCTCTGATCTTGATCACATGGGGTTTAAATTTGCCTTTAGAAAAACATCTATCAGACAAGTGTTCTAAGAAGAAAAGTTGACAAATACTACCTGAATGAGTCACATATGATTCCTTGCATTTTGCAAGCAGTGAAACTGACGGTTGCACACAAAGGATGGCAGTGAGCTGGAAATGGTCTGATCTATTGCTACCTTGATGCATTTTCCCAAATGGAGATGAATTTAATAGCAGACAATAAAACAGCTGCCTGGAAAGTAGTCAAAAGGCAAAAAGAAAGAATGGAAGGATGGAAAAGAGTGATAGACACTAAGTGATTGCCAAAAACTGGAGAACAATGTTTTCAGGAGAAGCCTGAGGCTGCATGTGTCAGAAAATTTTATCTCCAAAATAACTCACTGAAGTTATTAGGATGTTATGCAGCAGTGGCTGCACAGATGGAAGACAAAACATGTTGACAAAAGACCTACAAGAGGGTCAACCTTAATGAATTAACTTCTAGAGAACAAACTGACTTTCAATTTTTTTTTTTTTTCCACTTACTCTCTTGCATTTTAATATTGCCCCATACAGTCTGGAAATATCAACAATAAGATACTTATGTATTTTTAACTCTTTCTTCTCCACGGCAAAAAAGAAAAATAATCTGAGAAGAAAAAAAAGTCCATCAGTAGTAATGAAGTAATTCATCCCATGTTGTTCTTTTTGTTCTCATAAATTAATCAATAGAAACCACTTGACAATTAACTGCCTCCCTACAGAACTCAAAAAGATGAACTGCAAACCTAGTACTATTTTTTCATACGTCTATTTTAACATTGTACTTCTGGAAGTAACAGACTTACATAAATTATCTTTAAAATGAGAAAGGTTAAGAAAATACGAAGTCTTTACTGTGGAAGGGTTGTCTGTATACAATAATTTTTACTTAATAAATAGCTTATAATAAAATTGATTTCTTCCCTATTCCCCTCCCCTACCGCTTCCTTCTCTTTTTGGTTGACTCTGTTTTTAGGCACCACATTCTACATTTAACTGTAAAAAACTTCCTCTCTTCCATGCTACAAATACCTAATCATGTCATTCATCGTCTTTACTAGTGTGCACTCATTTCTCTATTGTAATTCCAACTAATGTTAGCGCATATATATTTATATGGTCCACTTCTCAGACAGCCTAAATCAGTCTAGCTACATTGATCCTAGCAAAGGATCGGTGTCTTAACAGCCTGCAGAACAAGCCCTGCACACACCATTAAACCTGTACATCCACTAATAGGTATGCGCTGCAGACAGCAAACAGATCTTTGCCTAGCAGAGAGGCCTGTTCAGTCATCTCCTGGCCATACCACTTCTCCATGGAATTTTAAGCTGTTCAGTGATCTCTTATTGAATGTCATTGCATATAGACTGTGTTACAGAAAATCTTCAGAAGGTTAAGTCCCTTGATGACATATTTGGGTGGCCCTGTGCTTCTGACCTCTCTGATTTTCTGGGCAGGAGTTTCAAAAGATTTGAAAAGGACAGAGTTGTGTTTGCAATGAAGCTTTTACAGGTACCACACAGCTACCGCTGCCCTGGAAAAAATGGAACAAAACAGAAAGTGATAATCCAGGACAAACCCTGGAAAATAAACTTCCTTCTGCTCCTCACCATAACTCTATTTCTTTCTTAGTTCTTTATTAGCAGAACTAATCAGTAATGAAGAATTTTAAATACTCATCTAGTGCCTTAATAATAAATACACCTTACCTCTTTTTTGAACAGATGTTAGAATCTGGAATTTGCTGCAGAATGCTTCAGATCAGTCAGACTGCACACTGTCATCCCAGAACTTCCTTTTCTGTGATATGTCTGGCTAATATTCAGCCTATGTCAAAATAAAGTTATAATCTCCACTTCAAATTAATACCCTTATACCATATCAGTCTTCATGAGTGTTCTTTTTATTAACTGAAGTAATCCTAATTGCTTGAGACTGTGTCCAAATTCAGTTTGACATATGAGATGTTGCTCTATTTTTTTATTTCTGCACAGCTCTTTAAATGTTAAGTCATGAGTAGCCTTTGGATATCAGGAACAGTTTAGAAATCTGCCTTGTCTTGTTACATAGCGTATGTTGTTTCAGCAATGGCAACACTACCTGGCAATACAACATACAGTGATACAACCTGTATTTCCACTAAAAATTGTCCAATAATCAATGGAATTTAGGAGATAGTTATGGTTACAGACACCAATACTAGCAATTCCTAAAAGCAGGAGACATGAAAAATAAATCTAACTTATTTCCTAATTTGAAATTTCCTATTTAGGATCAACTTTAAAAACAAGTATCCATAAATAAATCTACAGTCTTTACCAGGTTTTGCTCCATGTAGATAAATATATAGTTTCAGATGTCACTTAATCACTTAAACAGAAACTTCCAAATATCATACAAGCCTCAAGCAAGAGACTGGCATTAACTTTATCCCACTGTAGTTAGTTTTGTTATTAGTGTATAATGGAGCCAGAAGTTCCCACTTCCCAAATGCTTCAGCTGTTGCAAACATACATTCTGAGATACCAAACTTAAAATACAAATATCATGAACACAAAATCATCAGATATTAAAATTAGGATTGAAATGCATTATAACAGACACAATTTTGGCATGTATATTTGTGAAATAACAGTAATATATAGTCCTTGGTAAGAAATCTAGATGTCTGTTTACTTGATATCTCTCCTAGCTGTGAATGCCGTGTTTGCTCAGCAGGGAGAATTTAGTAAGAGTTGTTGAGATCTGAATGACACATTTTTCCATTTTGTTTTCCCTTCTCTATGAAAAGAAAGTAGAAAAAAAATGAAAAGGAAAGGAATCAGCAGAAGTACTTGGCTTTTATGGAACACAGCCTCTTTCATCTAAGAAGCCAAGAGAACTTAGTCCTATATAAGCACAGGGACTGACTCAACAGGATTTAGTGAAATGGACATTAGATGAAGGTTAAAGTAAGTCAGTAGTGTTGATATAACCAGAACAAAATAAACTACCACTAATCAAGGCAGGAGAGACTTTACAGGTTAACTAACTCTTGTTTTAAAAGGCAAAGCTGATTTGCCATCTAAATTACAATCCTGTATCATTAAAAGGCAATCACATGTAGCCTTAACTGCTTGGACCAAAATGACAGTACTAAACCAGTAAGTTGTTATAAGAACTGAGCAATATTATCTCTTTTTTTTTATTATTATTTGTGAGAAAGATAAAGGAGCAAATTAATGAGAAGACTATTTCAGTACTTACTGAGTTTAGAGGCAAGGAAATAAAAAAATATTTTTGTACAATACAAAAAATCCAACCAGGATAACAGTTCATAGAACACATCTGAAATGAATAGTTCCTGCCAAAAGGAACTATAATTGTATAATTAAATTCCTGTAAGAAATTCAAAGGAAATTCAGTTCCTTCATACAGAGTTCAAATTTGCCAATTCCTCAGTCAGGAGATAAAACTAAAATCTGAGTAGACAACTATGCAGAAACACTGGTAAGCAGAATTTTGGTAGTACTTTAGCTCAAGAAGATAAAGACATGGTGGAGGAAATTTAATGAGAAAAGTATTCCCTACCCTAAGGTATAGGGCTTGTGTAACTCTAACGTGTATTTGAACACCTGTCAAAAAATATAATGTGACATTTTAAGTCCCTTTTATGTTTGCTTATCAATAACACAGACCTCATTTACTGTGTCTATTACTGCTTACAAATCATTATTTGCCAATGCTGTCACAAGACTGATGGTGGCTATGAAATATATTCTTTGTATTTAAAAGAGAAGCTTAGAGCAGATCACCATGTAAAACAAATACCATCTTCCCAGGATCTGCTTCCCCGATCTCCAGGGTGTTATCACAATTTACTTCCCTCATTAAATACCAGACTAATGTGTGAAACAAGTAGCATCAAACAGTTAGATTCTCTTAGAGGAATATGGCATGCAAGAGACATTATCCAAATACATTTGCCTTTGCAAGGAGAAATCTACATCTGCATTCTAGCTCTGGTTACTTAAAGACCTGCAGATATTTAGTTGAATAATTGCCTATGTTCTGTGTATGAAAGCAAAGGGATTTCAATATGCTTATACAGCACTTGCACATCAAGCTTGCAAAGACACCAGGGGTGGTGCAGTAAGGTTTGGGAGGAGAAAGAAGAAGAAAATATTCACTAAGGATGGAATATAAATTTTTAATTCATGTATTTATCATCTGTGTCATAAACCTCATAATTTTTAACAGTATTATTTCATCCAAGTACAGAAATTTTACAACTTGCTATTAGAAATCTATTAAAATGTGATAACTTTAAAAAACCTTAAATGAACCTTCTTGCCTTTCAAGTTGCAACTGTGCATAGCAGTCAGTTAGACATAGATGGAAATTAAAAATGATTCTGTGCAACCTACTGTGCCCATATGGCCTCAGAAATTTCTACATGAACATTAGATTAAAAGCTCTTGGGATAGATAAGAGCCTTCAGTGTTTCTTTCAGTTTCAGATAAAAAGTTCTGTTGAATTTTTCAAACTCAAACCAGAAATCTATATTATTCAGCTAGCTTTAAAGCCTTAAAAAAATAAAATTAAAAAAAAAAAAAAACACAGTACAAAAGATTTGTTTTTTACATGGGACAAGAAAAAATTATTTTCCAATATTTTTCAGAAAAATTCTCACTATAGAAGAACAACAAAATTATAGAGCCTACTCCCATCAAACATTATCCCTTAATAGTTTTCTGAATTGTAATTCTATTCCATATAAGGTTTATCCTATTATTTTCACTAGAGGAAAAAAAAAAAAAAAAAGGCAAAGAAAATTGTCTTACACTGACTGCTTCAAGAACCTTAGTGGTGCAGAGTTTTGTAATCACTTAGAACTAAACATTTAAGTACTCTTATGTCACTCTTGGTAAAAGATGACTATATGTATTTGTACTTACCTGTCAGTCACCGGGATATATTCTAGCAGCTTTGGGAAGACTAATATGGAGAAAGTTATAATTATGCTTATTGGGGAAAGCCAACTGGTATTTCATTTATTTACCAAGAGGAGACCACTAGCTGAATTCTGATTACTTTTCATAAGGTGGAACCTCCATTGCTGTCAATTCTGTCTACTTACATGAGTAAAGCAATCACATTTAGACCACATGGAGAAAGAAACATGTTACAAGAGCTTCGATTTTTGAAACAGCACCACAAATGCCTCGCCTCTATTGCAGCGGTATCCCTACACAACTAGCAGAAGGTTTTGATAAAATGTAAATCCATTTATCAAATTCCTCAAGCCACTCACTTATTCTCATGCAATATTAATTTTACAAAATACAGACTCAGTCCATGATCTAACAAGAACATATGTCCTCATATTTTGTTCAATTTACATTTATTTTTGCAAAGAAAGATGCTGTTTTTCTTTCCTCTTGCCTCAAACAAGCTACTCACTCATTCCAGCACTGCTGCTGGTCATTTAACTCTATGTCTTATGAGCAGTTGTACTGTTTACAACGGTATGCTTTTGCCACAGTCAAAAGAGTTCAGTAGATATGATGAAGCTAAAGAATCAGGTCAAAATATAAAATAAAGAAAAAATAATTAATCATTGCAAATAACTGCAGTTTCATACCTATTCATTTTCACTTTGAAATCTTTCTCCCAAACACATCCAGATGACTAAAGTGAAGGGGGAAAAAACCCTATTGTCATTCAAAAGTCTCCCTAAGAATAATTTTCAGCACTTCAGAAGAAACTAAAACTAATACTCTACTACAGAAAAAATAGAGGGAAAATGGAAACTGGAAATAAACCTTCACAATTTTTAAATACTCACTTTAGAGAAGCCCTTTAAGCTGGTTTTAAAGTTGCATTTTGGGACCCCTGTTGATTTCTTTTGTGAAAGCATTCGCATAACAGAGAAAGCAGCAAACTCCCTCCTCTTTTTTTAAAAATAAATAAATAAACAAATAAATAAATAAATAAATAAATCTCTTTCTTTCTACTTTTGTTCAGGCGAACACCTGGCCTCTAAAATTCAGTGACAGAACCTTCCCTGGGGTGCTGTTTTTGTAGTAAGCTAACAAAAATTTTTAAAGTATATTTTTTTGCCTCATTGGAGCTTATGCAGCTTTATTTTAAACTTTTTCCATCTGTTTGTCTGGCTCAGCTGCGGGTACTAGCGTGTTTAAAGCAAGCTGTATCACTTGTCCAAGAGAAGCCTGCAGTCAGCAGGTTCCTGCCTACTTCTGGCTGGTAACGCAGCCAAAATGTTCCAGCAGGAGGAAGATGGAAGGGGAGGAAGAGACAGGAAGAGAAGGGAAGAAGAGAAATTTTCTCATTTCTTCTACAAAAGACTGCACTTTTAAATATAGGATCAAAGATTCTTCAGGGTATAATGGCAGGAAGGGAGTTACTGATTTCTTGAAGGGGGTGGAGGGGCCTGAATTAATTATCATGAATATAATGCTGACGAATACTTGTAATGGCTTTTTAGCTGGGATGACAGCTGGCTTGAGATCTTACTCTGCCTTCCATCTACAGCAAGTACCACTTTTCCCCTGCCACCCTCATATCTCGGTTGTAAAAGACCTTCATAAAGCAAAGGAAGAAGAAAACATGCAAAAGAAGCCATCAAACCCCTCAACTCCTTTGAGGGGTGGTAAACAAATTCTTTAAACAGATTTGCATCAACAATGCTCAACCTTAGCTGTATTACTTAATATTTCATTATTGAAAAAGAAAGTCAATTATTACAGAAACTTGATTTGGAGATACCTATGTTTTAAATTCAATAACTTGCATGTAGTAAGTGCTTCAGGAAGACACATGAAGGATGCAGAGGAATATTATCTTTGGACTTTCTCCCAGCTATTACATGGCATATAAGAAAAAAAAAAAAAAAAAAAAAAAAAAAAAAATCTGCATTTTGTGTTAGCTAAAGAAGAAAATGGCAGCTATTAGATGCTAACTCTTATCTAAAGGCATAATACAACCGTATCAATGTGAATATCCACACAACTGCCTGATAGCTAAGTGATAAGATTTTTGTTTGGGATTTTGATGCCTTCCTTTCCAGTGTCTGCCTGCACTGCATTAAACAAAACCAAATCCTAACAGCTGTCATGTGCCTACCCCTGAGGGAAGAATTGTGTGAACTGAAGTGTTTTCTTTTTGATAGGATTCTGCTTCTTTTTAAAATGTACATGTTTTTCTCCATTTTTCTTAAAGAAAGCCAATGAAATGCACCTTACAGGTGAAGTAATGAATGTGGAAATACTTAGGAAAAGTAACCAGAGCTGGCCATGCACAGACTTCCTAGCCTGCACTAAACAACAAGTTTTAGTAAATGTGCTCCATACATCAAGCCAGAAATATCCTTAGTAGCACCTATGGGATTCTTAACTTCCTAATTCATGGAAGTCTTTTTAGGAAGTAGTTGATGAAAAGAGTTATATGATCTTTTCAGTTGAGTTGAGAGAACAGTGTGAGAAGAAGGCAATGTTTTTCTCTAGGTTAACTTAGCAGTACTTGGTTCATCTAATGCCTGTTGCAGTTTCAGAGGCTTGTCAAGAAAATGTTTTACACTGGCCATAAAACTAAAGAAAAAAGAATGTACTTTTAGGCTCTTTTACCAGTAGTGTACATTCAGTGAAGAGAAAAATAACGAAGTGAAGACAGTCCAGTGTTTTACCCTTGTCCTGCTCCCTGGAGTATGAATGATTGTACAGTGAACTCAAGTTATCATCATTACACTAATTTGTCAGAAACCTGTGACAAGCATATGGGGAAGTTCAAGTCCAGATGGATTTTCAGAATTCTGAAAAGTTTTAATGTGGGATGTTGATACACTTGAACACATACTTTTAAAAGCCTGTTTTAAGAAGAAAGAATACACAGTTCCCACCTAGTCAGAGGAAGCTGAAGTTTTTTCTACCTTAAAATTTATTTAATTAAAAAACTATTAGTTCAAATTTTTAGCAACTCCTTATGCTCCTCAATTCCCTGTCTGCAAAGCAGAAGTGCTTTCATTCTTTCCCCTGTATCTGCATACTGCAAGAACAGCTATTCTATATGTCAGCTGAGTGGCAAGTTTTTAAACAAATTCCACAGCTGTGTGATCTTCCTTTGTGAATCAGTATCCACGAGATACATCAGATTTATTGATATATGACATCAATTTTGCTTCTAGATGTGCTAATCTTTTCTTCTTTTTGTCTTTTGAACCTACGGCTTTGTTTGTCCGATCGATGTTCAAAGCATTGATGTTTTATCATCCTACTTGTCAGACTGCAGAAGCTTCTGAACAGAAATGTATTCAGCACTAAATATATTGAGGACAATGGAATGAAGTAAAATAGATGAAGTAGCAAAGCAGTATTCAGGAAAACCTTAAGTAACAAAGCATATATTTAGACCATATTAGGTGGTATAAACTATAAATAGAAGTGTATGCTGTTATGCTACCACTGCTGCTTGTTATTAGTTTTGTCCAGTTTTGGTTTTCATTGCTATTATATTCATGCTTCTTGGAAGAGAGAAACATGTAATCAATTTCTGTTAGACTCTAGATAATTCTGTGTTAGGAAATCAACTAGAACAAAATATATTTTACATAAATTACAGGGTTTCCACTGTCTTCCTCTGAAACACACATAAGAAAACTGCTAAAAACTTTTGCACAGTTATCTTAAAAACAAAAACTTGTTAACTAAAATACCTTCAAGTTTTGCATTTAAATTCTTCTTAAAACAGAAGGGAGGAAATGAAGGCACAACAGGTTAAAAAACAAGCCAGAATTAATGGTGAAGTTATCCATACGGAAAACAAGGTATCCTGTTTCAATTCCTTGCTTTAAAAGTGTTCTAACTCCATGCTACTTCATACTTTATTCTACTGATTTTGCGTCATAAGCAAATTTTTCTTCTAGACAATGTGCAAGCT
Source organism: Athene cunicularia (assembly GCF_003259725.1). NCBI lineage: Eukaryota > Metazoa > Chordata > Aves > Strigiformes > Strigidae > Athene > Athene cunicularia. The sequence goes on from NW_020799098.1 coordinate 22,967,446, forward strand.
TCTCAGTTTCATCCTAGTCAAAAATAGGATGAAATTCCTCTTGAGTCCATCAGAGTCATGCTGCTGTTTTTCAGCTAGTCTGACTAACAGGTAAGGGTCACTGCCTTGGAGTCTGCTTTGCCGATAAAGAGCAACTGCTTAAACACTGCTGCTTCTCAGCTGTGTCACAGAGTACACCTCATGCTCTTAAACATGGCTTAAATAGCAAGGTATTACTGAGTTCTGGGGCTAGGCATGAACTTCTTCCAACTCCATTTCTTTATAGGCCATTTCACATACTACTTTTCAAAACCCAGCAACAATAAGGCTCCTGACAGTTCAGAGCACATTTTTACCTTTACTTGTATCTAACCATCTGCACTATGGATTTACAGCTTTTATGAAAGCACAGCATCTCTTACACATAGTACTTCTATCTCCTGCAAGGCTAATATTTACCACATCTGTCCAAGACTCTCAGCATATGATTTATTTGAATCACTCAAAGAGCAAAAGGTCAAATGTGTACAGGAGCATTAATATTATTTCCTCAGCCCAAGCCACAGATCTCAGTAAGATGATATGTGGAAGTGACAAACATAAGATAGAATTCCTGAAATGTTAAGGACTGCCTTTTATGTTTTCTGTATTTACTGTTCTTTACTAAGGATCATCAGTCCAGGAGACAATGCAGCTCTTCCTAATCACAGGGAAATAAAACTTTTTGTGAGCTCTCTAAATCACCTCAGCAGTGTTGGAATAAGGAGTATGACATGTTTAAAGAGCTGCTTTTCTTCCCTTCTGGTCCCAGCTCTATCTAGCTGAGTATGTATACTGCAATTCTATTCTTTAAATCTCCATTTTTTCTCTGTAAAATGAGGAATTTTTTTTTTTTTTTGTATTTGACAGTATTCTCAAAAATTCACATTATTTAACTTTTTAGTTAAAACAGATAATTTTTAAATACTACATTTCTAGTTCTTTAGCCTGTAAAATATTTTACAGAGAAAGTCATACTTTGTATTTTTTAATATAGGGAAAAACAGAAAACACCCCTCATTTTTATAATCCAAACCAGATACAGGAAGAGCCAGATCCTCCAAAGACTGATTACGTATGAACTGTCAGAAACTCTCGCCTGCATTTTGCTTTTTTTAACAACAGTGATGTCCATTGTCAAAATACTTATTGCAATTAAAAAATTATTCCTGAGTTTAAGTATTGATACAGATCATTTACTTCCATTTCCCGCAAAGCTAGTCCAGTATTATTATTATGTTTCACTAGTAGATGTATGTCCTCAATATTTGTTATACTTAAGATAAAAGAAGTCCTTTAATATTTTCATACCATTTATACACTGATTGCAGTGAAAACCTGGAATGGAATAATTTTAATCTGGGGTGGATTTTGTCCTTCCTTATGCAGTATAAAGTGAAATCCCCTTCTTTTACATTAAAAATACTGATCCATCTACAATAATCACAGCATTTTTCTACCTAATTTGTACGATAGTTTTTAGAATAGATACTCTAAAAATCTAACACACACAAAAAACATAATTCTCACATAGTCAATATTTGTCTCAGTAGAACGGGACAATTTCCCTAGAGTTCATGGGTTTTGGCACACAGAGTATGTGCCCAATATTATCTTCCCAATAGAGACCTGTACACAGCACCTCTGTTTACAGATGAGATTCCACACTCCCCATCATAACTTACAAATTAATTAAAAGAACCAAACCAAACCAACCAAACAAAAAGTAATTATTAAAACACAAACAAACAAAAAACCACCACAAAAAAAAAAAAAAAGATCAACGCACACCTAGGGAATCAGTAGAGAGCTTAAAATGACCACAAAAAGAATTAGCCATATGCTCTTCCCTTGCTATATAACACTGGGGAAATCTTTCCAGAAATCTTTTTTGCTTTTGCACCATATTTTTACCTTTGTTGTATTCTCTGCATCAGTATGCTAGCCACCAAACAAATAAGAACGTTTGTTTTCTAAAAGGTTCTGTCTTTACTCCACTTTCCTACCCTTTAAATATCAAGCTACAGTTAAAAACTAGGGATTACATCTTCAGGAATGAGATACTCTAACCTTGTCATTGTGATCAGGCTTCTAAATAAAGCCATGTAATCTACACAGTAGAATTTGCTTGCAGTGAGATTGGATGTAGAAAGTGTTTCTTTCTGTTTAAAGCTTTGAAATACTTTATACATTTTAAATTGTATGAAAAAAAGTAACTTTTTCAGGAGCAATTAATCTCAAAATGTGTAACCATCCCTGAGTTAGAACAACATAATATTCTACCTCATGCAATGTTCCATTTGCCCATTTGGACAAGGAACCTTAATTTTCCTTGCACAGTTTCTCATATTTTTAATTGCTTATTATTGTCCATTTCTGTCAAAGACTTTTTTTTTATGCACCATAGAGGATTCTATATACAAAGGAAAATAATCTGAATGTTTATTATTTACTCATTACCACCACAAGTATCTGTGAAAAGAACAAAGATCAATTCAGAAGAAAAATTCTAAAAATGCACTTGCTTCATGAAATTTTCCAAAGCATAACATTTTAGTCTTAAGTGTAAAACTGCAGCTTTAAACTTGTCTTCTACTTAGCTTGTGCTTTTACAGGCAATGACAATTCAAAGGTCTACATGTGAAAATGTGGACATATATTAGATTGCAAAAAGCAACTGATTAAGACTGAAACCTACATTATGCAAAATTATGTAAATCAAGCAAAGAAGTAAAGAAAAATCATTCTGCAAATATAGCTCACAAGTTATTACAAAGCAATTAAACTGCTGTATAACCCTCAGTAAAAATGGGACATTAGATAATTAGAAATGCTAATGTTAAGAAAGTTTAGACTTCACTCATATTTTTAACTGCTAATTGCTGCAATTAAAAATAAGGGATTCACTTTAATTTTCTTAACAAAGAGTTCAGAATTGAAATATATTTTGAAGATGTCACTTCTGAAAATGAATGCCGAATCACAGATTTTGATGTGTGAAATACTATCTTAGTTTCATTAATCTTAGGAGGTTTTTAAGCAGTAATCATCCCTTCTGGACTTTAAAAAAAAAAACCAAACCTGTATACCCTTTCTTTCAAGTAATCAAATTTCAAATTACTAACTTCTTAATTAGAATTCACTAGTACAATACTACACAATTTATATAGGGTTACTGTATGAACAAGATCAAATGCAAAATGAAAATGAATCCCTATTGAATGGAGAATGAGATAGGGAAAGGTATGTGTTACAAAACACCCCAAAACCCAGAGCATGACTACTACAATACTGTGTGATACAACTAGAATTTCTATAGACTTTACAAATACACTTTGGGGGTCTGATTTATAGGAATAAAGGGAAGGTATAACTATTTTGTAGCTCTAGAGCAGCCTCCAAGAAGCACACATTACATAGCATTCATGACTAAATAACAGTAGCAAGTCACAGATTATCAGAAATTCTCCAGGAGTTAAGAGTACTGCTGCTTACCAACCCATATAAAAAGGTATGTTGAAGTTGTTACTTCTGAAGCAATTTCCATATTAAACTAGTTCAGTATCATTCTATCAATGAATTACTGAAAGGACATTAACAAACTAATCCAATTTTCTACATCTGCTGTTATACAATTTAAGATTTTTTAGAGTATATTATTTTAAAGAAAAAAGTATCCACCACAATTTTTTCCTTTCTTTTAACAGGGCTTGACACAAAGCATTATGTCACATTACAGTTATTAATTTACAGTATTTCAAGAAAAAAATAATGGATTTTTATTGAAATGCAAGTAAAAAGAGGTATTATTTTGTGGGGCAGCTGATTTGAAAAATAATTTTGAGATGTAACTTTGGTGGGAGGTTTTGGCACAATTAAGGAGAAACAGGAAAAACAACCAGGCTAAGTCGGTCTGAATTATGTTATTTCACTGAAAAATGCAGGTTTGTTTTAATTTTACATTACTTAACCATCTACCAAAAAAAAAAAATAAAAAATTCACACACAGTAACTGAAAATTGAAATGCTCAAAATTGACATATATATTTACAAATCAAATAAAGACTTTTAGGATAAGTATCTTAATAAAAACAAAAAGGCTGCTCTTGAAAATAATTGAAATAGGCTGAAAAATAATTTTGAATCCTTTCCTGTAGTTTTCTCTTTCTGCGTATGTATAAACATTGTCAATCAATGATCATAGTACCCAAATTTAGTTTTGGGACCTGGACTGGCTGTTATTGGCTACATACTTTCATGACTAAAGTGCAATATCTGCAAGATTTATTTTGTGACAAAAAGTGATGCTTCCAAAAACCATAATTATAACAATAGCTATATTACATACAGTATTGTAGAGAGATTAATTAAAGTTAAAAGAATCATTCTAATAATCAAATAAATCTCTAGGTTTCCAAATATCTAGGAAGATAATTATATTATACTATTAACAGAGGGACCTCATAAAATTTTATAATATTTTACTTAAGTAGAACATCATCAGAAAAGCTACCAGTTTGCCAGTCTAGACTTATTTTTAAACCTGAATTTGCCTTCTCCCTCCTGCCCCTTAGAAAATTCAAGCTTATCAATTCAAAAGAAAAGATTGACATCAAAGGATTATTTCTCCACTCACCAGATCAAGCTGCTTTTTATTGTTTGACAGAATTATTTAAGAGACCCAACACAGAAATTGAATCAGATATGTAGTTTCTGGTTCATTGATTGGCTGATTCTGCTCCTTCTGGTGAATAAAGGCAAGAAAAGTCCTTTTAAAATCTGTTCTCCACGGAGTGCGTTTGCAATTGTGCTTTCATTAAGCCAATCTTCATAATAGCTTTGTGCAGATGAGTTTCTACCCACATGGAAACTCTGCCATTCTGTACTGCACAACAATTTCTCTCACAACTGTTCTTGCAAACCCTGAAATGTACAATATTCCTGAAGTAAAGTTTAGCAGAGATGGAGTCTTACAAATTTATCAGTATCCCTAACTACGAGCGATCAAACTGTCTCAAAATCTGATTAACTCTGTGAAATGATCACATACAATCTGACTTCACAAGTACTAGCTTTTTCGACCTCAGTAATTTTTGTTTCTGCAGTTCTTATACATGTTTCACTTCTGATCTTCTTTTTTGGTTCCTGTTGAGATATTTATGACAAGGGATAAAGATTCTATCAATCTATGGTCTTCTTTTAGCTTGTAACCTCAGGAATCCTTAAAGAAACACCAGTTAAAAGGATTTATAATAAAGTATGGAGCTGACTCATACACAGCTGCAATGAGCTGAGTGGGAGGCCAGCTTGGATGTCTGCTAATAATTCAAATTTACATGCCAGACACATATATATATATATATATATAGAGAGAGAGAGAGAGAGAGATTGTTTCATAAAATTCTCTGCTTCTTAATTATTTATTAACCTGGGTGCATTGCATTTAATGTAAACCTGAAATAACTGTGAAAAATGCAGAATGCCACCTAATTCTGTAGTGTTAGCATTGTTACACCGAATACCATTTGTGAATGAAGTTCAAGGAAAATTAATTCAGCAGTCTCTAGAACCTGTCATACAGAAAACAAGGTATACTCATACTGTTTCCTATCCTCATCTAAAGTATTTTTTAACAAATAGATTCATAGGATCATAGTATGACATCTCACCTGAGAATCAGCAAAGATTTCTATAAAAACCTTTATTTCCTATAACTCATCTAAAGAAGACCTTTAGCTAGATGCAGAACAATTTCTGCCAAAAATTCCCTGGCAAATGTATCACAACCAGAGGATACCCAACACTCTCTTGGGCACATCCAGAAAACTTCTGAAGACCTGGGGCACCTTGACAGGCCACCAGGAAGGGGAGGTCTCAGCAACAAGGAAGTTTCTAGGCCCAACTGCAGGCAATCTGACAGATCCCTGGCCCTTAATAAGGGTGTCCTATCCTCTAGACATACATGAATTGCCAGTGCCTGCACCAGATGTCTTAGTTCACAACACTGAAGAGAGAAACAGCAATGCATGGTCTTCTGATGAATACTTTTATGTTACAGCAGAGTTTTGACATTACTGCTTCAGATACAGGACAGACACTTCATAGTCATTAAGATTTAGAAAGATGCTTACTAAGAATCTTATATAAATGTCTCTTTTAATCTATACCACATATCCTATTTTTAGGATGAAAATTGAACTTTGATCACACAATTCAGATGTCTCTCTGCTCTGGGACCTAGAAGCCTCACTTAAGTTTTTATCTCATTTACTTTCCCCAGAATAGGACATGATGAAACTTACTTCCAAGGCATAACAGACTAGAGTCTACAAATTATTTGGTATTAATAATTTGGAACTGGACAGGATTCATCCAAGGATATTAAGGAAGATAGACACTTTAGTTGCAGGGCTCCTCTCTATCCTTGAAAGACCTTGACAGTCAATTGAAGGCCAGTGGTGACTGGGAAGATGTAAACGTTATGCTTATTTTCAAAAAAGATACCTGCCACAGCTTTGAATATCACATCAGACTGGGAAGAGACCAGTATGCTAGAAGGTAGAGCTACTGTTTAGAGGCTCCTTGACATGCTACAGAAATGGGCTGACAGGAATTTAATGAATTTCAGTAAAGACAGATGGCAAGTCAAGATAGATTACTCTCATGCACTGCTACAGACAGGACCAATGACTGGATACCAAGCACATCCACAGAAGAGGAGCTGGGGATTCTGGTAGTCAACTAGTAAAGATGCAGTGATGGCATATAATTGCATCTTGGGCTCCATTAACAAAATCTTATCCTATACATTGAGAGAAGTGATTACTCTCCTCTGCTCAACACTTCTGAGGACACACCTGGATTAGTTTCCAGCTTTAGATGGTTGGGTGTAAGAAAAACCACCATCCTTGCATGGATATAAACATGCAAATTAGTTCAGTGGCTTTCTTACATTCAAATGATGATTTGCTATGCTTTCCATACCCTTCCTGTTGATCTTATGGGGGGGAAAAAAAAAAAAAAAAAAAAAAAGTGCATTTCTCACAATAAAGTGCTCAAAATAATGTCTCAAACTTCATGGACTATATCTTAATAAAGCGGTAAGTACCCAGTTTAGAAAATATTCAAATTATCATAGAACACTTTTAAAGCTAGTTTAATAAATGCTGAAGAAACTCAAATTTTGGCAAAAAGTTCGAGACAATGACAAAAGTGAGTATTTTCAGGGTCTTTAGCCTGAAGAGCAAACCCTACTGTATGAACTTCTAACACAGCAGCCTCCAGAGAACCTCTGCGTGGACTCCAGCGCCCAGATTGTGGTGGGGCTAGAGAAGTGGGAATCTGACTGTGATGAATTAGACCTCACCTGAGAAACTTTCAGCAGGTGTGAAGGAGTCACACCTCATTGTGTTGGCGAGACCTAAATCCAGAGGAGTTAAACAGTTACATATTGGCACTATTTACTGAGTTTAGCTCTCTGTTGTACTGTTATGCTATCTGTAACACCTGGGCCATATACAACATTTTATCCTACTCTTCACAGTTAATAAAAATTTACTTTTTGTTAGAATCAAGTGTTCATTACTTATGAAAAAGACGGTGTATATCTAATTTGCAAACCGGGACTCTGATACACAATCAGCTACCAGTATTTCCCCTGTGGATGCTTTATTTTTTCCATTTTTTAAAAAGAAATATAATTTGAAGATAGGGCTATAGTTATAAAAAAATAAGGCAAGCTATCTATAGGAGCTAATATTTTAAGATATGTATCCAGGATAGAACAAGGGATACTGAATGGCAATACAGAAGAAATCTTTCACAGACAAGGTGAATATTCTTCTCTCCAGTTTCACTAGTATACTTTGTTAAAAAGTGGAATCCAATGAATCTCCAAAAGTATTACACTATATCAAAATTTTAAACATAAATTAAAGCAGTCTTTCAGGCAGAGTCTGAAATATTTTCCTAATTTCCCTTCTGTTGCGTTTTGCTGCTTCTTCAAGGTAGTGCAAATAATTGTACAACCATGAAGTCTGACATCCCATGCTGTAGTCTCTAAAGTGTATTCAGGAGAACTGTGTTCTCATGTTTGGGAGATTAAGGACTGAACCTCTAATTTTCAAATCAAAGATTTATGCTTTATAAGACTTTTTTGGCAACATAAATTTCCAAAGAACAGTATGACCATGTGCTTCAGGTACAAAGGAAGCTGAACTGTTTATAGTCTCCAATGTCATGGCCTAGATTGAGTCTATAACTGATGCAGCCATTAATACGTATATCATCATTTGATCATGGCTATACTTGGATGAGTCCTGACAGCACTCTGCTGTACTAAGGAGTGAAAGGATCTCAAGACTTAGTTTTCTTTTAGTTTCAGTTCCTTTAATGTCACCTTTAAAGTTAAACATTTCCTGCTTGAAAAAACCCATGCCAGACATCCGAGTAGAAGGAATCGCTGTAAGTCTGCACTAACTAGAAAATGGACAGGGTCATTAATTCTGGTTGTGTGGTTTTTATTTTGAAATGAGGTCCAGAGTGCTCATCCGATTTTTTAATCATTCCAGTCTTTCATACATGCAAAGTTGTCTTCTACATTACTGTTAACATTCTGATGTAAATTAAGTACTTAGATACAATGATTTTCCTCTGACTGATAACTGTCTAGGAAAACTAGACAAATTTCCAGACATGCCTGTAGGAAATAGTACTTTGAAGAATCTACCAGTCTGTGCTTCTCAGTGATGGAATGATATGTGTGAGAGACAAAAAACAGGCCTGCAAGAAACATGGACTGAGAAAAACAGCCTGAGAAAGGGATAAAATTTAGCAGGGATTTGGAGGCCCTCTGAGCAAAGGAATGCCCCAAACACTCGCAAGACGAAGCTATAGTCACAGGGTGGATGGTGTGAAGGTCAAAGCATAACACAGGGTGCAGCTGGAGGAGGGAGCCCTGTGGAGACAGGAGGGTTTTGCTCTGGGGCACCTGGGCAAATTTCAAGGGCCATCTGTCCAGTGAATGACCTTTGCTTCATTATCCATGAAATGCATGTTAAAGTTAACACCCCTCAATATGCTAATGAAGGCTAACAAGATCATGCTAATTACATCATCCCATGAAACACCTTACCCCTCCCCATACATGGGATACATAGGTATGTGGATTGACCTAGGGAATGGGCCCTAAGGAAAGTGGGTATAATCAAGGGGGAAAGGGTGGGGGTGCCCAGAGAGTGAAGATGGCTGCCTCCTTGAACCCTCACTGGTGGGTTGACGCAGGAACAAAGACCGGTGATCTCTATTCCTTCTATCTCTCCCCTTTTTCCCCTTTTTCTTCACTACCATTAAGAAATGCAAGGCATACTGTACTGCTTGCCACAACTCGTTACATACTTAGCCAGTTATGATGTGTCCAACTAGTACATTGTGGGTAGTTAAAAAATGTTTGGACTTTTGAGACTTGTCTCACCATTGTCTGCTCTGATGGGGTTTTATGAATCTGAGTCACTTGCCTCCCTCATCTCAGCAGGACGTGAAAATATGACTTTCTTAATTTTCTTGCCCGTATGACAAGTCTGGGTCAAAGTACTTAGTTCTTTTAAGAAACCTTTTTTGTTTCAATTACCAAGTAGAACTAGACATTTTAAACTACAAGCTTCATTGTTCTGCTGGAATAATGCTCTGATAATTTAATAACTGCAATGAATGTGTAAGCCCAGTAGGTCAGAGTTCCCAAGGATACCAGGTAAGTAGAAATCTAAACGGCAGGAAGAGCAAAAATCAGATCATTTGTTAGCTTAAAATGGTGACTATTTCATTTTCAATTAATTGTAAGCTTGTCATAACTACAGAATCTGATCCAGATATTGAGATGGAAACCTTGTAGACAGATTTTGAAAGTACAAGTACATACACTTATTCTTTTAATGACTGGTTTGTTGCTACAACATTCACTCAAGATAAACTAAATCCAAATAATTACTTTAAGTATAAATTTTAGGATTAACAGGAGTATTTTAGCTTTGAAATTTACATTCACTAGTAATACCCTCTGTAAATATAAAAGATCAAAGCAAAACTTGCTATAAAATATGTAGGACAATAGCTTCCATTGAGAATTCAAGATAAGGTAATTTTTTACTCAACTTTTCATCTCATTGATGTTTTACCTTTAAGTCAAAGTAATTTTCTAAAAGTTTAAAACAAAATGTAAACCTAGGTCTCCTGCCAACATGCTTTTATTACAGAGAAATTTTACGTGAACAGAAATAATGACTGCAGAGCTTGACTGGTTTCCTTCTTTGTACAATACGTAACTTTAATTTTCTTCAACGAGTTCTCATTCAATGACAAAAACATTTTAAAAGTCACATAATTCACGTTTCCTGGCCTTGATTCACTCTTCTACCCTTTCATTTGAGTACAACTGTTTCCTTGTTCCTTACAACAGGAAAATTCAACTACTCAGTAACAAAGAATAATTAAAAATGTTTTAAGGAAGTGTTTACACCAAGACTAAAAGAGCAATACATGTCTTTCTGAGTCTTCCCGGTGCAAATAATCACTGTTTCGTTAGGTCTCCAACAAATATTTTCAAAGGAATATGTACAAATGTCTAGGATGCTCTAAGGAGTCTCAGGTAGCCCTAGACACCTTAAAGCAACAGTGTACTATTACCTGCACATACACTACATAGGTCAGAACAACTAGCTGATAATGCTTCTCTCATTTTTTCCCTTCCCCTTCTCTTCCTCCAAATCCTTGTGCATTTCAGTGTGTAAATCCACATTTTGCTACACAAATTTCCTTATGACTCACAGGAATTTAATTCAGTATTACCATAGGTGCTTTCATTAGGTGTTTCCTCAGGAAACAAGAGTTAAGGCTTTTCTGCTGTCAGGTTTTCCTATATTTTGCTTCTGTCTCCTGATCACGAAAAGCATCGTTGTCTGTTTTGTGTGCTTGAAAATAAATTAGTGATGGTGTTCTTTAGAGTTAGTTTTGGGCTTTTTTTTGGTTCTGGTTTGTAATTAGAGAATCTAGAGTTTTAGAAGATTATAAAACCATACATCTATTGCATTCAATAAGGTTTCTCTATTCAAATTTGAAATTGTCATGGCCTGAAAGTCTGGAATGTGAGAGACACATTATTTCTGACAAAACTAAGGTTTCAAAATAGCTGCAATAAGATGTGTGAATATTTTCCTTGTAAATGACTTCAGAAGTGACAAAATTGTTAGACACCATATATTCAATAAACCTGATATTCAATAAACCTGAATAAGTATGTAGAAGTGTGTCTATATTGTCATTACAATTTACCACAGAAATAAAAAATAACTATTGCTTTGTTGTATAGTGTGTTTGCTGTTTTAAGACTCTAGTGGAACAGTGACATTTTTGCATACTCTTCCCTTGTATGGCTCTCCTTTCACCTGTGTCCCATTCCAGTCTTAGACCCACTAAAACACATATTCCCACTCTCAAACAGTTACCATCCCCTCTTCTAAGGATATTGGCTATTTTCTTTATCCACAGATTACCCCTTCTCCAGTAGTGACCTGGCTAGAGCTGGGCAGGTATACCAAGGAGCAAGGCAACCAGCAGAAAAGACAAGGCTCTGTAATAAAAGCAAAATCATATACAGACAGTAGAAAGGGACAGAAACAGCCATTGCACAACATGCCAGCATCCTGTTGGCTTTCTTTGCCACTCAGCACCCTCTTTACTCATATTGAGCTTGTTGTCCACCAGGACTTCCAGGTGCCTTTCCACAGAGCTGCTCTCCAGCCAGGTAGATCCCAGTTTATGCTGCATTCCTGGACTATGTTTTCCCAGGTGCAGGAGCTTCATAAGGTTCTTGTCAGACCACTCTTCCAGCCTATCCAGGTCTTCCTGCAGGCTGGCTCTCCCTTTTGAAGTGTCCACTTCTCCACTCAGTTTGGTATTGTCAGCAAACTTCATCAGGGTACACTTGCTCCCATCATTCAGATCACTTATGAAGATACTAAACAGCACTGGGCCCAATACTAGGGCCCCCACTTGTGACGCCACTTTAAAAAAAATCTATTTACCACCACCCGCGGGGTGCAGCCTAGTTTCTCTAGGAGGATGCTGTGGGAAACTGTATCAAAAGCCTTGGAGAAATTGGGTAGACAATGTCCACCAATTGCCTCACATCAACTGAGCTGGTTGCTTTATCGTAGAAAGTGATCAGGTTTGTCAAGCACGATTTGTCCTTGGTGAATCCATGCTGGCTTTTCCCAATCACGTGCTTCACTTGACTTGTCTTGCAGTCTTCTGGGACGTCTCCTTTTCTCCACAACTTCTCAAAGATTATGGAGAGCAGCCTCACAATGACATCAGCCAGCTCTCTTAACACCCTCAGAGGGATAGCATCAGGGCCCATCAATTTGTAGAGGTCAAGCTCCTGCAATAGTTAGCATACCAACTCTGCTTTCAGGGATGATGTGTCTATATTTGCATCGACCTGGATTTTTTTTCCCCAAGGTCTAGGGCGCAACAGTGCTGGTAGAGACAGAGGTGAAGAAAGCGTTGAGAATCTCTGCCTTTTCAGCGTTGTTGGTGACTAATTTACCTCACCCATTTAACAGTGGGCCAGTATTTTCCTTCTGTTTCTTCTTGTTGTTCATGTACCTGAAGAACCCTTTCTTTAGTTTCTAACTGGCCAATTTCAATTCAAGCTGAGCTTCTGTTTTTCTAACTGCATCTATGCATGCTGTAAGGGACTATGTTGGATTGTGTCTCAACGTCACTGCTGCACCACTACCACTTCCTGGCCTCAGCATCCTGTTGCCGTGGAGGAGTACGCTCTGAAGGAGACTAGTTGTCCCCAAAGAAACCACGATATCAGACTGAAGCTCAAGCAACAATATCCTTGGCAGTGCTTACCAAGCTGTGCTTGTGTGAAAGTCCGGTGGAGAGGAAATCAGGGTGAGGAAGACGTGCGGAAGCTGAAGATGCCACAGGTCAACCCCCCTGCCAGCAAAACCACCATGAGCACCTGGGCATGTGTGCATGGAGGAACACGAGGCAGCACGTATTTCTTCAGAGAAATCGTGGGGACTGGGGTAATAAGAGAACTGTGTACTCCTCTCTCAGGGTTCTTGATCTTCTCGATTTTGATGATTCCTGCTTCTCTGAAATCACCTCTTGGAGCTGGGACTTTGGCGGAGCTTGGAGCACCATCACCTGCACCAAGACCAAGTCAAAAGGACATCACTGGATTCGTGGTGGTGGTAATTAATCTTGCTGCATCTCTACCATCTGCTTGCTTAGGGATTCTGACTTTTGCTTCCTTCTTCTCTCTGTCTTATCACTGTTATCTGTTGTTACGGGAAATATAGTTCACAATGTTGTACTGCATCTGACCTTGCTTGTGTCTTAATCTTGCTCTTGTTTAAGCACCCTCCCCAATACTGGAATGGGACATATGCCCAGGCAATGCCCTTGTAGTTCTCAACACTTATTCATCCTTGTTTCCATCTCTGTTACACTTCTCTTTAGGTTTTGAGCAGACTCAGCTGCTTGCAGTTAGGCCAGGGGGAGTCTCTTGCTCCACCTACTTCCCTTACCTTTAAAGGTAATTAATTGGTTTTGTGCTAAAAGGAGAGTGTTCTTGAAAAACATCCCAGTACTTGTTAGCTCCTTTATCCTCCATGGAAGCTTCCCACGGAATCCCTCCCAGCTGAGCTCTGAGCAAGCTGAAGTTCGCTCTTCTAAAATCTAAAACCTTTGTCTTCTTAGTAATAACATTCAGTGTGCTCAGCAGGGTCCCAAACTCCACAATATTGTGACCAGTGCAGCCAAAGGCTACTGTTAACCAAGATATTACAAAGCAGGTTTTCTTGGTTTGTGAGTAGCAAGTCCATCAATATCTCATTCTGGGTTTGCACATCTAACATTTGTATGAAGAAGCAGTCCTCTATGCATTCCAGGGACTTGACAGATGACATGTGAGCTACTGTATTGTTCTTCCAACAAATGTCTGTGTAGTTGAAGTGACCCATAAGAACCAGGTTCTGTTGGCCTGAAGCTTGCTTAAGTGACCCATTTGCTTCATTAGCCTTATTGTCTTGGTTTGGAGGTCGGTAGCAGGTGCCCACTGTAAGATTCCCCTTGGAGATGACACTTCTCATCTTGACCCAGAGGCATTTGATAGGGCTTCCACAATTGCCACAGTTGACTTCTACACATTCAAGGTTTTCATTAACATAGAGCACAACACCTCCACCTCTTGTTCCCTGCCTATGAAACAGTTTATCCATCACAATCCTCCAATCATGTGAGTTGTCCCACCATGTTTCAGTTATTCCTCCGATACCATGACTTTCTGACAGGCTCAGAGCTCCAGTTCCTCCTGTTTGTTCCTGAAGCCGCGTACATTGGGATACATACACTTGAAGTTGTTTGTCTTCTGGTTCACATTTGGGGAGGCAGCTAAGGAAGATCTGTTGGGGCTCTGGTTGGTCTGGCTTGTTCCCCGTTGGTTGCAATGGTGTCAAACTTCACCACTTTAGACCCTGCCCCCCAAGGCCTTCAGTTTAAATCCTGCCTCACCAAGTCGTCCAGCCTGCTGCCAAAGATTCCCTTGCCTCTTCTAGATAGGTGGATCCCACCCCTCCCTAACAGGTTATAGTCATCAAAGAATGGCCTGTTGTTATCAAAGCCAAAGCCCTCATGACAGCACCAGCCATGAAGCCAGAAGCTGATTTGCATTTTTCTGGCTGCACCCTTTCCTTTCCATCTTTGTGGAGGAGAAAAATACCTGTTTACATACTTCACTAAAGGCTAATCAAGGCAAGGAGATGTATCAAATTCTACATCCCTCTTCAGACTGTTCAAAAGGGACATACTTAAATTTTGCTATCCAGTGGTGACTAGTGTTCTCAAAGATCTACTGACAATAGCTTTACCTAAAACAAATCAGAAGTCACTTTTAAATCATTCATTTTGCCAACTGCATTCTATTCTTTCTCTGCATCATTTATGGTTTATAAAGCCTGTTCCTTTAGTTTAAACAAACTAATCACCTAAAGTCTTGGGAAAGTTCAAGTACAGTCAATTAACATCACCAACACTAGAGGTAGCATTACTTTTCTGTCAAGAAAATTGTCCTACTTTTCCTTTTAAGTCTCATGTGCTTTCATACTTTCAAATAATCTAAGTTTATGATCGAACGTCAGTTTTTTGCTGCTAAAGGAATACACAAAAACAGACTTCAAAGCCATCTTTGTTCTGCACATGCATATCAAAGAAAACATCTATTTTATTTTGCTGCATCAAAGGCTATTAAGTACTATTTTAACATTTGGGAAATAACACAATTTGACATTCAATGAACTTGGTGTTCATCAATGTGCCTTCATTAATTCCTTTGCTAGATTTTCACTTTTTGAAGTCACATCAAAAGTTTAGAAATTATAACACATATATACACATATGCACACATATGTGTGTATGTATGTGTGTGTATATATATATATATATATATGTTTGCCTAATGGACCATTTTATTCAGAAAGGATCATAATTACATAATGATGATTGTAATTTTGTAAGAATTCTTTAATGGACAATAATTTTATTAATTATAGATTTGCAGTTCTTTTCATTTACACAATCACCCCATAGCTGCTATGGCTTTCTGATTCTTTTCTCCTTTGATTCATTTATGGAAATCTTAAACCTTCGTGAAAAATTCTGACACTGCAGTATTTTAAGCTCTTGTTGAGGTTAATCAAAGTCACTTAAAAGCAATCCCTAAAAGCCCCTTCACTACATAGCAAATGAATCTTTCTTCACAAACACATTTTAGAATAATGACATGGGTTTAGAATCTCAAGTAAAGTGTGACCCTGATGCTCATTAGTGGAGAGATAATTTATACTTGTGAAGCTGCCTGCGGTGTTCAGGACAGAAAGTGTTATGTTCCAGAAATAAACTTTTCTGCTCAATTGGTCTCCTCCCACATAAGTACCACGCAGCATTAAGAACTCTCATTTCTTTAGTGTTACTTTCTCTGTGCTATGGTATGACTGAAGTTACATTTTTTTTTTTTGTGCAACTCTGCTTATACATGGTCTGTGACAATGTAAGACAAACAATTCAATGTTTCCATATGGATACGCAAAATACAGCTAGAACTGATTTCTGTTGAAAGCAACCTCTTTGGATGAAAGAAGGTCAATTAGCTTAGAACTTATGACCTATTATTGAGTCATTCTATTTCTTCCTAAATAAAGCACAGTGTTAAGTACAGATAATTAATGGCATTAAAAGCATTCTTGATTTTTCTACAGATGTTCAAAAACTTTTCTGTATAACAGTAAGAAGGATTTTTGTGTATTTTAAGGAAATACCAAACAAAAATAAAAGGAAAGAGAAGTTGGGCAATAAAACAGCTAAGATTATTCAGGCAACTAAACCCAGCAGAAAATAAATAAATCTGTAAAAGCAATGCTAAATTGAAATTCATTCAATTTACCTCAGATAAGACAAAAATATTTATTTCAGAATTATTTTCTGCAATATAAATTTTGAAAATATGCTGCTGGAAGAAAAAAACAAATTCATCATGATACACCTTCAGCTATTGTTTATTTAGTTGCATTAATTATATTGCCATTCCAAAGTCTTCCCTCTCCGACTGAGCATATAGGTTTCATAGAATCATCAAATGATTTAGATTGGAAAGTGATGAAGAAGTCAGTTGTGCCAATCCCCAGTCAAAGCAAGTATACAGCAGATCAGGTTGCTCACAGCCCTGGCCACTCAAGTCTTGAATATCATGCAACCTTTTACAGCATTTGATCATCACTGTTATCAAAAAAAAAAACCCAAACAAAAAAACCCACAACAACAAAAAACCCACAATAATCTAATATCTAATTAAAATTTCCTTTATTCCCACTTATGTCCATTGCTTTTTTTCCTGTCACTCTGCACCTCTGGGAAGAGTCTGGCCCCATCTCCTCTGCTTCCTCCAGTGAGATAGCAGTAGGCAGCAATAAAGTCTCCACTGAGCCTTCTCTCCTTGATGCTGAACAAACCCAGTTCCCCCATACTCGCCTCATATATCCTGTGCTCCAGCCCTCAGCCATCTTGGACTGGAGTCTAAGACTCAGTCCAGAACATAAATATCCTTCTTGCACTGGGGAACCCAAAAACTGGACGCAGTACTCCAGATATAGTCTGGCAAGTGCCAAACAGAGGGGAAGATCGTTCCCCTGGCCCTGCTGGCTACACTCGCTAACACAGCCCAGGGTGCAGCCGGCCTCCTTTGCTTCAAGGGCACACTGCCAACTCATGCTCAACTTGCTGTACAGCAGGACACCCAGGACCCTTTCTGCAGAGCTGCCTTCCACAGAGTCAGCCCTGAGATTGTATAGTTGCATGGGATGATTCCATCCCAAGTACAGGACTTCACACTTGGTTTTGGTGATCTCCATGAGGTTCCCCTCAGACCGTTTTTCCAGCCTGTCCAGATTCCCCTGAAGAGCAGCCCTGCTCTACACTGTCGCGATTGCTCTATTTAATGTTGCCACAAACATGACAACAGTGCACTCCATCGCTGTCATCATGCATTTGCCCTCAATAAACACTTACTCCCAATCACCTTCTTGTCATTCTTGTGTTTAGAAACAGCTTCTAAGAGTATTTGCTCCATAAACCTCTCAGGGACCGAGGTGAGGCTGATTGGCTGGTAGCTACCTAAATCACCATTCTTGCCCTTCTTGAAGAAGGGTCTGCCTTTTTTTACCTATCAGGAAGCTCCCTGATTGCCACGACCTTTTGAAGATGACAGAGAGCATCACCAAGAACCTGCAGCACCCTGTATGTCTCCCATCTAGTCCCACAAATTCATGTACCTCCAATGGGATTAAATGATCCCTAACTCTTTCTTCCCATACTGTGGGCACTGCTTCATTCTTAAAGACTCTGCTTGGAGGCTCAGGAACACAAGCATTACCAGTGAAAAGTGAGGCAAAAATAGTGCTTGAGTACCTTAGCTTTCTCTTTTATCCTTATCATTAGGTCCCCTGTCCCACTGAGGAACAGACCCACCCCATCCCTAACCTTCCTGCTTCTGACAATGCAGTTAGAGAAACCTTTTCTACCGACCTTCACCTTTTTGCTATTGTCAGCTCCAGCTGACCTTTGGCTTTCCTCACTCCATTTCTACATGAGTGCCCAATGTCTTTACATCCCTTCCACGTAGCCCTGCTTCCACCATCTATACACTTCCTTTTCATTTCTGAGCTCAATCAGGAGCTCCATATTCATCCATGCTCACCTTCTGGCTCACCTGCTTGACACAAAGGGATAATTCTTGTGTCCTGAAGAGGTGTGCCAGCTCTCCTGGGCTCCTTTGTCCTCCAGAGCAGTTTCCCAAGGGATCATCCCAAGCAGTTCCCAGAGCAGGCTGAAATATGATCTTCTGAAGTCCAGAGTTGTAATTCTGGTATTGTCTTATGCATTCCTCTGAGGACTTTAAATTCCACAGCCTCTTCCATGCAAACTGTGTGCTAATTCATTTCTAGACACTGTCTGCTGGGCTAAGGAGCAATGAAACACCTAATGATAACTGCATGCAGGTGCTTGCTGCTGTGGAACAAGGCACACTCCACCAGGTGTCATGAGTCTCACTCAGCTTGTGACCACCACCACATGCTCCTGACACCTGCTCTGCCTTTGCAGAAAATGGAAGTTGCAAACAGGTGTTTGCACAAGCACACTGCAAAGCACTGTTCACTACCTGTCACAGGAAAAAATGCTCAACCCTTATGCTTTTAATCAAGCCATGATTGAAGCAGTTTAGTATAGATTTAGTAACAAGCAATCAGTTAATGACACATTCAGGAACAGGGGGATCAAGGAAGGGGAAGTCTTCAGGCACCCCCAACTACTAAATTAGAGAAAACTACTCTGAGATGCAAAATGTTATAATCCTTAAAAAAAAAAAATCAGAAATATTCCTCCTTGAAATTCTCATACTTCATTTTTCTTTCAAACCTCCCGAGTGTTAAAGTTAAGTGCAAAGATAGATGAGTAAACTGCCAGTGAGTTAACTTGATAGGTAAAGTAACATCAAGGCCATGAGCCTGCTCTAACTGCTTTGTAGTCCAACTGCTTTGGACGTTGTGACCTGTGAAGCTCGTTTCCAACCTACATGACTCCAAAATTCTAAATGTATACTTAGATAGGATAGAAATACATATTTTACAGCAAGAATCATATATCAATATGACCGTTTCTCATTATTGTCATGTTCAATTAAACAATGTTTAAAAGTATTAGTAGGCCCTTGTACTGTCAATTACAACATTATCACATTTATTTTCATTGCATCCATAGTCTTCATATACCTAGTTCACAGTTATTTTATGTGATTACATTATCAATTACTATCACTGGGAAATGCAGCTGAATGAAAGTGTGTAGGATTAAGGACCAACGGATGCATTTGTGTTGACTAACTTGTGAAATAAAGGTGTGATGCAAAATCTTTGGGATAAGAAAGCTTCTTGCTTTGTAACTTAATACTGCCAGGCCTTAGCTAATAGCACTTCAGAGCAGTTTGGGAAAAAAAATAAAAATCCTTATGTTACCTTTACTTAGATAGGAATTCACAGGAAAAGAGAATGTGCAAGTAGAAGACGTGATGTACTTTTTTGAATCTATTTGTCCTCTCAGAAATATGCAAATCTTCACACCTCTGAACAGACTGTCAGATCTGGTCAGCAATGTGTGTGGGATTATATTAACTCCTGCCTGCAATGTACAATAAATTAAAGTATTATTGCAACAGTAAGACTGCCTCATGAGCTGCTTTGAAAGCAAACCACCAGAATTCCGTGTTTCTGAAACTGTATCATGCTTTAAACCAACAGTTTCAGCTAGGCCTAACCTACTTGACATCACTCCAGTGAAGCCTTTCAAAGAGCTGTCTACATGATAGTAGCTGCTCTGAATTAACAGAAATTAACAGATGAATCAGAGAGGAAGAAAAAACCCTGTTTGTTTCCCTTGAAGCAGAATTTACCATCTGAATTTGAATTTGCAAATTTGAACATAGGTCACTCCATTTCACTCAGTTCATATCTAGATGAAGATGCCCTACTTGGCATTAGGCCTTAATATTCAACCAATTTAGACGTATACAATTACTATGTTCAGAGAGACTGCTGCTGCAAAGTCATAAAAATATATTTGTAAATTACGAAAGAGACCAATTATAGATTAATATTAAATAAATATAAACATTTACTTCTGTAACCACAGTTCAAACAATCTTCTACAGTCAGGGATTAAGAGAAGACCTCTTGATTGTTTTGGTCCACACTCTGATGAGTATGTTAACGTTGGATGAAATGATTGCTTGTTTTATATCTTCAGATGAAATACCATTTACTCTTACAGATCCAAGACTGCAAACAATTTCCCATGCTTTAAATATATAAAGAACTCATAGCTCTCACTTCCCAAACACTCACACAATTCAGCAATTTTACCTTGCTATTCTTTTTTAAAATTGCATTTTTTCTAGTATCAATCCAGGCTACTTTCCTGTCTATGTAAGTGGTTAACAGAAATAACACTGTAGTCTAATCATGCAAATATATTTTATACATTTTCAATCCTAAATTGAGGATACAGTCTTATACCATGAACTGGGATGTAACCACGTGGTTTACGTTTTTGTGAGTCTCTCAGGAAACTTTTGATTATTTACAATAATGAATGCCATCAAGTGGATGTAATACATGGGTTGCATATGAAAAGACTGAATTAGAAAAGATCGTACGTGAAATTCACTAATAAATGTTTTTTCTTCCAGAAAGAAATCAAACTACCTGGCAAACAACAAACAATTCCTATCTAATAAAAATAGACAAATGCATCAGTCATCTGAAGAATATGTGGATGATGCAAGTCTGAAGCCAGTTTTAACTCTTATGCAATTACTACAGTTCAAGCAAAGGGTAATATTCTATGCAAACTGTACATGACTAAATGCCTTCATAAGCTTATTTTATAGACACCATAATACTTTATTATTCTGTGTAAATCATGTTCATTCAAAGGCTATAAATAGGAAAGCTGAAATAAAGTACCTGAAAGCTGAAAAAAGCAACTGTGATAAGACTGTCTTTGCATATTACAGCTATATATCTATTTATATATATTTCACAATTATTTAAAAAAAACCCAACAACATCATAATGCCAAGCAGTAAGAATAGGTAACAAGAAGAAAGTAATAGTTTAGAAAGTAGTTAAATAGGTTATGCATTACTAAGTCCGTTTATGATGATGCAGACCTAAGATCCCCAGAATGGTTGGTGTAAATTGAGAGCATTTAGCTGTTGTCTTGGAGAAATTCTAAGAAACATCTGAAAATTCAGAAATGAAAGTAACATAATACGTCTCATCTTTAAAACGCAAGATCCAAGTGTTTACATCTATAGACCTCTTGCCTGAAATCAATTACTAAATAAATAATACTACAACAAAGTACAACTTAAGTACAGGAAGAAACAGAAAGAGGTAAGTCAGCATAGATTTATCATGTACATATTGTGTCAAACAATCTCATATCCCTCTCTGACATGATAGGAGACCCTAAGAAGAGAGGAAAAGCAGCAGATGTCATAACCTGACTTTCCTAATTCTTTTGATGTGACATTCTGATAAACAAGCTAGAAAAGCATGGCGCAGATGAAAGGGGTGTAAACCAGCTGAAAACTGTAGTTTGAAAGCAGTTATTAGTAGTACCTTGTCAAAATAGAGGGCTATATCTAGAGTGGTTCTGCAAGGCAAGGATCTATTTCTACTTTGGTGAATGGTAGAATAAAGGGAATACTTACGGATGCGGCACATGAAGTGGAGCCCTGCAGAGGACTACAAGAGGGGACTAGAATGGAAAGTCCAAAACACATCAGCCAGAGGTGTGACATGCAAGGAGGAAGCAGCACAGAAGTCAGAATGTACAAGCGCCACATCCGAGAAAAAGAAAAAACCTGCCTATGTACAGTGGGGAGTAATCAGCCAGGTAGCAGTAGTTAAGAGGCAACCTGGGAATTCAGTACATACAAACTGAAGTCGAAACATCATCTTGCAACGTGAAAAATCACCTTTTTCTCTCACATTAGTAAGTCTCATTTAGAGTGCTGCATTTAGTTTTAGGCATCATGAGAGAGAAATGGGAAGGATCAGAGGATTATAAGACATCATTGTTGAAGAAAGACTGAATGAATGATGCCTGCTAAGCTTAGGGAGAAAAATGATGAAAGAACATGATGAACTACGAGGAGTAAGTGAATAAACTGCTTCCAAGCCCATGGAGAGTCAAACAGGTTTAACTCCAATAAGAACAGGAACATAGAAACATGTATCCTAGAGAAGCTAGGATTTTTCAGAGTTATATAAATCACCCTTAAAAATGTCTAGATATGTTCTAACCTGGACTGAGGAAGATAGAGTTGATCCTGCCCCAGGGTAAGCAAATGGCTTGAATGAGCTTGAGTTTCCCTTCATTTTTTATGACTGGACATGTGAACAGACATTTAAAATTTTAATATCCACATAATGGAGGAAGTATAAAAATTGTGCAAGTACCACTTGCAAGCAGTCTATGAATTCATTCCTTGCCAGTGACTTGAAACATTCAGTTTATACTGATTAATTGTTTTCATTATGTGGAAAAAACTTGTGGAACTAATGATAATGCTAATTTTTGCATTTCAATGCTTTGAAATGACAATAGCACGATAATGATGAGCCTCATTACTTTGTGCATTTTATAGAAGCCATAGAACATGTACAAAACAGACTTCTGATACAAGTCAGCCAGAAAATAAAGTTACTCCCTACCCAAAATATTCATTTTGGTCCATTTATGTCTGTTTTAGTCTGTTTTCAAAGTAGTTGTGTCAAATGCAGAGAGATAACTTGTTACAGTTAAAAATGTAAATCCATGTTTAATTCAATTCAAACTAATGAACAACCATATTTCATATAAAAATTCTATCAATTAATTTTTTTCTAATGATTATGGAAGTATCTGAATATGAATTCTTAAGTGTACTTATTGTGGCTGGGGTAAAATTTCCTTTGTTAGTGACAGGAGTAGTTTCCAAATGTCTTTTCAGACTAATAAATGTGTAACAATACAGAAAAAAAATACAAACTAGTTTTACCATGATAGCTGAATTCTTGTTTATTTCAGTTAATTTGTGACTATATATTTTATAAATACTTTTACGTAGCCTTGAAAAGTATGAGGTCAGAACAAATATATCAGGAATTAAAGATATCTGGGCAAAACACTGTTTATATAGGCACTTACTGGTTTATCCTTTTAATGTATGAAATAAACTTGTATGTAAACATATATTAAATAGCATCTTAACTGAGCAGTTACCTCTTCTGTCTACTTTAAGGACTCCCAAAACTTGACATTTTCATAAGTATATACACAAAATATGAATTAGTTTCTATCAGATGTTTAACAAGATCTTATAACAAATTTTCTGTTCTACCAGAGAGACCAAAAGTTTTCATGTTGCTAAACCTATGTGTTTATTAAATAATTCTCTGGCTATCAATATGCACAACAACCAAATCCACAGAACAAGAGACCTGTAATACTATGGATCAGTAAAGCAAACTATACAAAGACAGGACTTTAAAATTAATGAGAAATACAGAATACAACCACAGGGGCTTAGAATCCAGAAACCTAGCTATTATCAGAATAGAACTCCATACAATGAACTCCTACAGAGAAAACAAACAAGCAAATACGTTCAATACAAAATAGATCTTGTAAATTAAATTCCATTTAACCCACTATTATCCTTACCAAGCAGACTCTTACTCATAGATGTGCCATCAGACAAACAAAATCTTCTTTGGTCAAACTCTTGGCTCAACCTCTTCATCTCGGATCATCTCTGTTCACCTCTGATCATGTTACAGGATCTCTTTTTTTTTACCCTTGCAGATTCTTCTCCCTCTATCACAGAAAATTCTCCCAACTGAGCTATGTGACAGCTTCCAACAATGGAACCATCTCTCTATGCAGGAGAAGCACCACCACAGAGCTATCCATCTTTCACCGTACACTGATTTCTGGAAGATATTAAAAACAATATCAGAAAGGCAATAAGAAGGAAAGACAATGAAGATTACTAGAAAGTAAAAAGTCCTAAAGTCTTAGAGTAGCAAAGTTCCTCCCCAGGACAGTACAAGACAAGACAGTATTGGCAAGGCTTTGAACCATTGTTTTTAAGGAGATTCTAGGCCACAAAATACATACAGACAACAGCAACTATAAATGGGAGCTCACAAACCTTATTGGCAAAACATCCTCCTGGAAACTGAAGACATCAGTGTATACAAGTCTTTAAATCTGACAGAAAGAACGGAAGAGTTTGGAAAAGATCCAAACAAGAAAGAAACTAGAGGGGAGAAAAAAAACAGTAGGAAAGCCAAATAAATCTTCAGCAAAGGCCCTGATAGGAACCTCAAGAAAACTGAAGCTACTGAAAATGAACCAGAAAAAAGTTTAAAAGCCACAAACTACAACAGGTGCAAAAATTACTAAAACTTAATTAAGATGAAGAAATGATGAAGCACAAGATAGCAAAGACTCAGAACATAGTCTTATCAAGAAATAAAACTACTTAAATAGAAAATGTAGTCTATTTATTCAAATACACGTAGAATAAATACAAGAACAGGTGCAGTAATCTGATCATATCTATTTATTGCTCATTTATTTCTTACAGAAGGTACATTCTGATCTTTGTTTTGATTGTCTAATTAAAATTCATTTTGCCTTTAGCTCTTCTCAAAGCTCTTTTTTTTTTTTTTTTTTTTTTTTTTTTTTTCAACTCATGACTATGCTTTCTCACAACTTCCTAAGGACAGAGGGTAGGGAAGATAAACAACTCCCTTGTCATTAAGTGTATTTGCTCCATTGTATCTGACACTTCTCTAATATGTAGAGCTGATTCTCTCATTGATTTATCTTCCACTTCTACATAAGAACAGATACCAATATTCAACAATCTTTAAAACAAGATCTTTAAAACTGTTAAAGTACATGCCTGTACATACACATTAAAGATCTGTTACTTTAATAAGCAACTTATTTTTAGCATTATCCTGCTCATACTACAAACTCACTCTAAAACACTTCAAGATTCTCTGAACAACTGAGAATCTACAGAACTACTTACGTTCTCTCATCATCTCTTTTTGAGGAGAGCTGCCATACTTCATAATAATGGCATAGCTATCACTTTAAGATATATAGGTATATTGTAAACATAAATACTTACATTTGTTGTATTATAAAACATGTTTATCAAATGTCTTTGGGGGCAATACTTTGGTTCATTAAATATTTATAAATAATTTTCACTGAAATATTCAAATTAATTAAAGCACAATTTCCTATTTAAAAGTATTGGGTTTTCATTATTGCTCTTTCATTGTGAAATTATGATTGTGGTCCGAAATGCAGGATCTATTTTATCAATTACCTTCCATGGACTGAACTGCTTCTTACTACTATATTCCAGTTCAGCTACTATTTATTGGGTCCGATGAAAGTGACTACATGAAAGTTCATGGTCTACTCTATACAGCAAATATGAATATATAAGCAGAATGGCCTTTTTTATTATTAAACAGATTGTTATTCTATGAACTGAGTCTGATTTTAACAATTAGCAGAGCTGAGCTTTATGTATGATATATATATGAGCCTTCATTCTCCCAGTGAAAATGCTTATAGTTTGAATATTTTTTTTAAATATCTTGATAAAAGAGAGTGAATTAACTACCATTAGGTTTGTTGGTTGTTTGGGTTTTTTTAAATCATTACACCTAGTAATGCCTACAGGAGGACCATTAGTAGATATATGTAGTATGTAAAGAAAGCACATGAACCTACCTATTCAGAATTCTCCATGAGGAGGAAAGCTGCAGCTCTTCTGAAACAAAACAGATAGCAAATTTGGAAAATCACTGGAGAAAATGATAGCCTGTTCCAAACTGTGTCCACTGCTTTCAATCAAAATATTTTATGAAAGACTGGACAGTTTTCATTATATTTTCCCCATTTTCTGGCTAGCTGTTATTATAATCTGCAGCTCTCCTTACTGATAAGGAGAGAGCTACTTAAGAGACTGCCATGCTCCTCATTTACTACTGTCATTCCTAGACTGCATTAAAATACTAGACATACTCTACAATTTCAGAAAAGAAAGGACTCTGTCAGCAAGTCATCTGCTGTGATGGATCTTTAACTTTGTCTTTCCTTCCCCATCAACAGGTTGTTAAACAGTTTTGTGGTGTGAACTCAGCTGGCAAACAAACACCATGCAGCCAGTCGCTCACCCTCCCCCTACCCGGGAAATGGGGGACGTGACTGGAGGTACAAAAGAAAACTCATAGGTTGAGATAAAAAAAGAGTTTAGTGATTGTAATAAAAGAGTAGCAATAATAGAAAGTACAAATGGGTAATGCACCCACCGACCGATACCCAGCCCGCCCCCAACCAGCAATCCCAAAAGAACAAAGATCCTGCCATCACCAACCCAGAAGTGAGAGAGAACCTGCCTCCTTTATATACTGAGCATAAATGTCACATGATACGGAATAATCCAATGGCCAATCTGGGCCTGGCACTCAGGCTGTGCCCCCTCCCAGCTCAAGAAAATTAACTCTATCCTAGTCAAAACCAAGACAAACAGTCAGAAAAAAAGTTAAATATTATCATTCCATAGCTCTTGATAAAATGGCAACGTGTATAGTGACATGAGGTCTTGGCGAGTTATAAATGTTATTGCTGTGAGATACTGGCTGTGCTTATGCATCTATTGTTAGTATTATCTGAATTTTTATTATACACAGTGATATGTATCTAGAGTTCCCAATCAGTTTTAGCTACATTTGCACTGAGATTTCAGACAACTTTGGCAGGAGTAGGCAATTACTAAAAAGAGGTGTGTGGGAAGTGTGTTGGATATTTTTCTCTTAAGGGATTTAGGAAATTCCCTAGTCTATGAGGAATAAGTGCTGGTATTAATATTCTTACCATACCAGAAAGATTCTGAAGCTTATCCACAACTTCACACAATTTACCAGAACAAATTAAAACCCCTTAAGATGTTCCTTTCCTTACTGCTAACTGCAGATCTAGCTTATAGCTCAATTGCATATTTATAATAGTATTGCAGTAATATAGTAAAATTGAATACCTTTTCGGTATGCATCTGGATGTATTAGTTCAGATAAGTGTTTATCACAAAAGAAATCTGGAAGAGCAACACAAAGCAGTGCATTAAGAACTTGATGTCTTGCTTAGTTATTACCCATAGAAATGTGTTAATTTTCTGTCAATCTTTTACAAACAGTTATTTTAAAAATGCAGACATAGATCACAACTTCTAGGGAACAAACTTCTACAATGTATCACTCAAATTCAAACTCAAGAAAGGCTGATAACTAGATGAGTTTTAAATTCAAGAAGGAAACTAAACATGTAGACTTTGCAGACAGATGTCCTCAACATTTCTGGATTATGCAGATGCCAGTAAATTTTGGGACACTCCCATGAGTGTACAATGAAAGAGCTCTTTATTATTACATTGGATACTTTCCACATATAAGATAAACACATTCACTTTAGAATACCTGTTTTTCAAGGGATAAGGCAGCATAAACTAGAATTCCCAATCCAATAATATACTTTTGTCTTAGATGAGTATTTTACTCAGTTTTTTATTTTAAATATTGAACAGAGTGTACCTGCTACATCACCCCTTTGCCTTGGCTCGTCTGACCCTAACAGAATCATGCAGTTTTAAAACAGTGTACAGATCTTTGAAATGTAAATGTAAGAAATCATTAGGAGGGATATCATGCCTCTTTCCTGCCCAAACTGAGGCCCTGTTTTTTTGAGGGGTGAATTAGTTGGGGCAAAGAATGAGACTGCTTGATGTATTACTTTTTTTTTCCCCTGAACAGACTATTTGCTATCAGTGCAGAAGTAAATTGTATCCAATGTGAACCATACACGGGGCTCTGGAAATGAAACTGCTTACATTTCCCTGCACAATATGGGTTCCTCATTTATGAGAGCAAAGTTTCAGAGTATCACAGAATCACGGAATAGTTGAGGTTGAAGGGGACCTTTGGGAGATGGTATATTCCAACCCCCTGATCGAGGCCGTGTCATCCAGAGCAGGTTGCTCAGGGCCACATCAAGTCAGTTTCCGAAGGAACTGGAGAATGAAGACTCCAAGGATGGAGACTCCACAATCTCTCTTGGCAATCTGTGCCAGTGTTTGACCACTCCCAGAGAGAAAAAGCATTTTCTATGCTTGATTGGAATTCCCTGTACTTAAGTTTGCACCCACTGCCTCTTGTCCTTTCACTGAGTACAACTGACATATCACTGTCACTTAGACAGAAATTTCTTGATGATAACAGCCATTTATAAATTGAGTTGGCAGATATCTAGTATTACAAATTAGTACTCCAGAAAAATTGGATGGAGGAGAGGCTTGTAAGAATTGCCAAAATAATTTCAGATGGCTGTATTTTTGATCCCTATGCTAGAATTTTGAAAACATGAACAATTTATTCCAAATATGGTATCATATTCTTAGATCAGGGCCACTACATTGTTTCATTTAAAAGGGAAAAAAAAACAACGGTGTTTCTTGACATTAAAAGAAATAGTTCCATCTATTGGCACAATTCTTAGAGCACTCAGGTTCCCCTGGAGGTCATACATGGTTGCTTGCTGTGTGAAGTCCTGCTTCACTTGGCAGATGTGGTAACAACTTGAGGTAGTGTATCAGAAGGTCAACTGACTTTTTATTCAATTACTTAGGGTCCTTAGGAGCAAAGCAACATTTTACGCATAACAAATGAAATTGAGCTCTCCATTTTCTCTCTTACTCCAGCCTGAAATATTTAACTTCTTCTCATTTCATGTAATGAAGTTGTGACAAATCTGTAGGTAACCCTGGATATTATAGTAAAATATTTTATTTTTAATAAAAAAGCCTAAGTTACTTTAAGATAGAAAAATCTGATCTGCTACACAAAAAATCTATCTTGTAATTTTAGAGCAGTTACTGTATATGGTATTTAGAATGCCTTAAAATATCTTTTGTACTTTTATTATCTCAAGGACATCAAAGAAACATTGTAAAATGTGAAATTATCATGATGTCAAGAGGGATTATATTTCTACATTTATATACTGATTAAAGAAAAAAACATGATTCCTATTGAAACTGTAGACTTGTACCATCAAAAGCATCTGTGAATGGGTTGTACACAACACCTGGCATGTATATATCTACAAATGCTGTATGTGTTACTCTTATATTGACACTGTAAGAATTATGCTTTTACAAGCTGTTAATAATAAATAGCAAGGATCCATGTCCTTTCAGCAGGCTGCTAATGACCTCATTTTTTTTAATTGTATATCTGCCAAATGGCATAATGTTGACTGAAACAGTTTAGTAGCATTTTTCTAGATGTCTTCATGCAGACTATAAAAATATATCCAAGATAGGCACAGGCAAGAACTGTTACCCTTATATGGTCTGTTTCTTCCAAGTTGTATATAAGACATACATATGTATGTCAAGAAAAAATTGAGGGGTTTGTATGGGTTTTTTTCACAGTGGTCTACAGCAGCTGATGAAGACCACTTCACAAGTTTTAAGTCATAATAGGAAAGGTGGATAAAAGTCAGATTTGTTGCATGGGTTGTAGGATTCTCTGCAAGTCATGTTCTTAAAAGCCATTGGAGAGTAGCCTTTTCATGCCCATGCTATATTGTACACAGCATTTTTTTAAAGGGTGTCACAAGAGGATAAGGCATGATGGCTGATCATGATCAAAAGCAACCTTTCATCTGTCTGATACACTGCAGAAATCATACCAGAACAGCTTCTATTTCTGAGGTCTTTTTTAAAGAGTTGTGCACACTTATAACCTAAATTCAGACTTCAATAGTATTTCGCATTTGCAGGCTTTTCCTTTTTCACAAATGTAAACTGTTGTCTTTTAAAGAATAACTCATTCTCCAATATATTTTTCAAGTTAGTACTTGATTAAACATGGTTGAAACTTACTGTACAACAAGAAAGCATGGAAACAGAAAATAAAGAAACTTGAAGCCATAAAAATATCTGCAATGAATCTCTGTGGCTCTTTGAATCAAATCTGCTGCAACCACACTCCGCAATAATTGAAATTCAAGATTTAAAATAAGTTAGCATTTTGAGGTTTTTTGCTGTTTTTTCCTTACCTTTCCATAGTAAGATATAGAAGCTTGAAGGATGTATGTAAATATCTTTTTATTTTTTACATTCTTTACTCTCTCTCTCTCTCTCTCTGTAAGATTCTCATTTGCATTCACTTGCATAAATGGAAAGTTATTGAGCAGGAGGGTGGAGAACTATTGAGACTATTGCTGCTGAGAAGTTCTGTTTAGTCTGTCGCCTTCCTTAATGACCACTGAGATCTGTACAGGCACAAGTGAAGAAGGTAGGCTGTTCAAGACTGATAGACTAAGTCTGTCATGACATGCACTGAAAAAGTAGATCCTGTTCTTTTCTAAAGGCTGTCACCCTAATCAGCTCTACTTTTCAAGTGCTCTGAGTTTGACCTGCTTGCAGAAAAGCATATTAAGGTTATTATGACTGTCATCACCATATTGTCTAGACCGTATCTGATCAAAATTACAATAGTAAGAAATTAAAAAAGTATGTCTTTAGCAAAATTAGTTCAATTAGAGTATAAATACCCTGACATGCATTATATCTCATATCAGTGCTAAAGATAGTATGAAGACATGGAATCACAGACTTGTCCCTGAGATGTTTCCTTACAGGTTTCGATAGACATAACATGGCCACTTCTTCACCATCTCTTCACCACCTCTTCACTCCTATGAAGTCCTAACTTCATTAGAGAAAAATTGGTTTGTGCTTTCTGTCACCCAACAGTAAGGGACAGCTACCCTCACCAGCTAAAATACCTTCACTTTTTTCAATCTCAAACTACTAATGGGAAAAAAAAAAAAAAAAAAAAAAAAAGTAAATGAGAATTTCTGAGCTGATTTCTTTACAGCTAAGATATCATCTCTGGTTTATGTAACATGCCAGCAAGCTTTTATTTTTAGGAAAAAAACCTCTAAGGTTTTGTTTTTAAATGTCCAACATATATTCTGCCCAGCATCCAAAAGTGACTGAATTTTAGTTCATATAAATTCCTGGACATCTGGAATCCTAGCATCTTCTACGTCTGCCAACTTGTTGAAAAACATCCATGCACACATTTTATTGTCACCACATATAAAGTATTGATCATATTTGTAAAATTTAGAAAGACAGCTTACTCCTTATTACTATTATTCTTTACCAAGGCAAACCACGAATGACTGTATGTATAAACATATGACTGTATATGTAAATATATTATAATGAGTGTAATTTCCTGTTGTTGCTGCATATGTTAATTTCCTAATATATAGCAAAATCCATCTGCGAAATCACTCTTGACAATCACTTCTTTTCAGTGGTGATCCTGATGTATCTTTAAATTTACTATTCACTTTTATTAGAAGTCACTCTCCCGTAGTGATTCCTAACTGTCCATTACTGTGCTGCCTTGAAACAATAGTTTCAGCAAATTTAATGTTGTCCTAATATTTTGGATTGCATCTTCCACTTGTAATTTATTTTGAGGACTTTTCTTAGTAATCTAATAACTTAGATGTAAATGTAAATATATTTTTGGAATGTTGAATGTGCTTGTTCAAGTACCTTCTCTTTAATCACATTGGATTAAAGCATCAAGATACTTAAACACCTTTCAGCAAGCAAATATTCTGTTAAAATGAACCTTATGTTCTAAAATGTATATTCAGTCATAGCAGTAGTGAATGTGGGAATTGCTGTAATTAATATGACTGGTATATTAAGGAGTCTGTGGATACAGATGTATAAGTTCAATGTGAGTATATAACATACATATAATGATGACTGATGATAATGACTATAAACTGAATGTCAGTGATAGGATAGAAGCAGCCTCACATTCACAAGCCGTGGTCCTCATAGGGGACTTCAACCACCCTGATATTTGTTGGAGGGACAAGGCTAAAGGACACAAGTAATCCAGGAGGAATGCGTTGATGATAACTTCCTTCTCAAAGTGATAGAGGAACCAAGGAGAGATGTTATTCTGGACCATGTTCTCACTAACAAGGAGGGGCTGGTGGGGAGTGTGAATCTCAAGAGAAGCCTTGACTGCAGTGACCATGAAATGGTGGAGTTCAAGATCCTCAGGTCAGTGAGGAAGGCACACAGCATGCTTGCTACCCTGGACTTCAGGAGAGCAGAATTTGGCCTCTTCAGGGATCTCCTTGGTATTGTAGCATGGGACAAATCCCAAAAGGGACAAGGAGCCCAAGAAAGTTGGTTGACATTCAAGGATCATCTCCAAGTTCAAGAGCAATGCATCCTGACAAAGAGAAAGTCAGGTAAGACTGCCAGGAGGCCTGCATGGGTGAACAAGGAGCTCCAGACAAGCTCAGACATAAAAAGGAAGCTTAAAGGGAGTGGAAGCAAGGACAAATGGCCTGGGAGGAATACAGAGAAATTGTCTGAACAGCTAGAGATCAGGTTAGGAAGGCCAAAGCCCTGATAGAATTAAATCTGGCCAGGGATGTCAAGGGCAACAAGAAAAGCTTCTATAGGTGTGTCAGTGATAAAAGGAAGACTATAGAAAATATGGATCCTCTCTGGAAGGAAACGGGAGACCTGGTTACCTGGGATATCGAGAAAGTTGAGGTATTCAACGACTTTGTGCCTCATCCTTCACTGGCAAGGGATCCAG
Source organism: Athene cunicularia (assembly GCF_003259725.1). Taxonomy (NCBI): domain Eukaryota; kingdom Metazoa; phylum Chordata; class Aves; order Strigiformes; family Strigidae; genus Athene; species Athene cunicularia. Next base: position 23,000,433 of record NW_020799098.1, read on the forward strand.
CCACATCATCTAAGATGCAGAAGGAAAAGACAGGTACTGGGAGAATGAAGAACTGCCCACTGTAGGAGAGCAGGTTCAAGACCATCTAAGGAACCTGAGGATGCACAAGTTCATGGGATCTGATGAGATGCATCTGTGGGTCATGAGGGAACTGGCAGATGAAGTGGCTAAGACACTATCCATCATACTTGAGAAGCTGCGGCAGTCCAGTGAAGTTTGTGCTGACTGGAAAAGGAGAAAAATAACTCCCTTTTCTAAAAAGGGAAAAAAGACAGACCTAGTGAACTACAGGCCAGTCAGTCTCATATCTGTGCCTGGCAAGATCAGAGTGAATCCTCCAGGAAACTGTGTTAGGGCACATGGAAAAAAAGGAGGTGATTGGTGACAGCCCACATGGGTTCACTAAGGGTAAATCATGCAGGACAAATTTTGTGGCCTTCTATGATGGAGTTATAGCCTTGATGGATAAGGGAAGAGCAACTGATGCCATGTACCTGGACTTTCAAAGCATCTGACACTGTCCCGCACAACATCCTTCTCTCTAAATTGGAAAGACATGGATGTGATGGATGGACCACTCAGTGGACAAGGAATTGGCTGGATGGTCACACTCAAAGAGTTGTGATCAATGCCTTGACGTCCAAGTGGAAAGCAGTGACAGGTGGTGTTGCTCAGGGGTCAGTAGTGGGACCAGTGCTGTTTAACATCTTTATTGGTGACATGGACAGTGAGATTGAGTCACCCTCAGCAAGTTGACCAATGACACCAAGCTGTGTGGTGCTGTGGACATGCTGGAGGGAAGGGATGTCATCCAGAGGGACCTGGACAGACTGAGGTAGGCCCATGTGAACCTCATGAAGTTCAACAAGGCCAAATGCAAGGTCCTGCACATGGGTAAAGGCAATCCCATGTACAAATACAGGCTGGGTGATGAGTGGATTCAGAGCAGCCCTGCAGAGAAGGACTTGGGGGTATTAGTGGATGGGAAACTGACTGTGAGCCAGCAATGTGCACTCACAGCCCAAAAAGCCAACTGTATCCTGAGCTGAATCAAGAGAAGTGTGACCAGCAGGTTGACGGAGGGGATTCTCCCCCTTTACTCCGCTCCCATGATACCCCATCTGCAGCACTGTGTCCAGCTCTGGGTTCCCCAGTATAAGAAGGACATGGACCTGCTCAAACAGGTCCAAAGGAGGCCACAAATATGATCAGGGGCTGCAGCACCTCACTTATGAGGGCAGGCTGAGAAAGTTGGGGTTGTTCAGCCTGGAGAAGAGAAGGCTCTGGGGAGACCTTATAGCAGCCTTCCAGTACCTAATGGGGACTACAGGACAGATGGGGAGGGACTCTTTATCAGGGAGTGTAGCAACAGAACAAGGTCTAACAGTTTTAAATGGAAAGAGAGCAGATTTAGATTAGATAAAAGGAAAAAAAAATATTTACTGTGAGGATGGTGAGACACTGGAACAGGTTTCCCAGAGAAGCTGTGGCTGCCCCCTCCCTGGCAGTGTTCAAGGCCAGGTTGGACGGGGCTTTGGGCAACCTGGTCTAGTGGAAGGTGTCCCTGCCCAGGGCAGGGGGCTGGAACTAGATGGTCTTTCAGGTCCCTTCCAACCCAAACAATTCTGTGATTCTATAATTTTGGTTAAAATGAATAGTAGGATTATTTTTTAATGATTCTCAAAGGAAAACTTAAAGCTAGGAATTAATCTATGTGCCCAAAAATGGTGCACTGTTAGAAGACTTAGCTTATCTTATTTCCTGTCTACTAGTGACAAAAACTGTTAAGTCAATAAGAATTATCTTTTGATTTGGTTAGGAGGATATGCACCTGTGAATAATGAAGCAACATAAAAATGAAGTTATAAATCATAAAAATGAAGTTATAAATATACAGAACACTACATAAATGATAGATTAGAACATTTTCCTTGTGATTCAGTATGGGAAAGCACATCAAGAAACTCAGTGCCAGTAGAAAAAAAAACAAGGTACAGTATAATATATTTTCTCTTACACTTCTCAAAACCAAAAATTCTTGAACTTTTATACTATGCCAATAAAACTGTGTTATTGAATATCTGATATTCCAGTACAAGTCATTCTTAGTGGAATTAATGCAATAGGCTGTAGTATAAGTAAATACATTTGATAAGATACTGTTATTACTACTATTGTAGTTAATAGTACTATTAGTAATCTATGCTTCATCACTTATACCATTTCAAAATAACAAAGTTCTAAACTCTGATGGATTCATGTGGTGAATAATAGCTTACCTTGGTGAGGTAGCTGGTTAAATTGAGAAGAATTAAAAATGGGTTTAAATTTCATTCCAAGTGTCTCTTAGATGTTGTCGATTAACTTTGTCCAGGAACTGGTAAACCAGGGTTATCAGTGGTCATTGCAAAAACTGTGTAGCAATTCTCAGGGAGGTGAGTAACCTTAGAACAGTAGTCAGACTTAAAGTACAGTTAATAGCTACCTCCCCATTAAATGTATTTTCTTGAAACCAAGCTTTGCTTTCTTCTCCCTATTCTTACATCTTATATCGTTTGTAATTTCTAAGTCAGGCAGGTGTGATATAAGGGCACCTGTGCTTTGTTCCAGTACCACAGTAATTGTGAGAATTGATCAGTCAATGCTTGCAAAATCCATTGAGATACTTTGCTGAAAGTTGGTGTTGCTATAGAAATTTATATTGTTCTTATTGTCATATAATGCAGGCAGAATAAAGAAATCCAGCAATGAATAAACAAATTCTTGATAATGTCATTATTGTAAAATTTTTAGTGTTTTGGTGGCTTGAATCCTTCTTGCTTAGTTATTTTTACACAGTAATTGGAATTCAAGTGTACAGTGAACTAATTCTCCTGAGTTTACTTAGCAGGATTTGTGTTCACAGCCACATACTGAGTTTTCATTAAAAGGATAATGACAAGAGTCATATGTTATCTGGAATTTTGAATTTTACACATAATAGAGTGGCACAAATCCCATTATTCAAGCAACATCTGCCCTTGGTCCCTTAATCAAAATCTCCTATATCATTCTCTTCCTGTAAATCTTCAAAGCACAACAGCTTGTGACTGTTCTGGGGGAATGCAGTATTTCCCTCAGGCAAACAGATAATTTGAGGCCCCTTCATAATCAATTAATTGCCAAGTATCTTCTGTTTTGCTGTATGTATCTCTCCTGACTCAAGAAGCTACATCAGGTTCTCAATGAGTAAGAGGTCATCAAAGAGGAAAGACAACAAAGATAGAAGATCCAAAATGAAACAAAAAACACAGGTGATGTAAATGGCATTTACGTGCCAAGTGATGAACCACAGAACTGTCCAGGGGAATTAGCTGGTTCTGAATAACGAATATTCAAAATGTTAGCTAGGAGCAGAAAAGTACCCACAGGAAAGAGAGTTTGTAGCACTCCATTTGCTGGCAG
>NW_020799098.1:23014569-23053067 GCF_003259725.1 Athene cunicularia
AGAGCAGGACCACCCCCCTGCCACCCATGGAGGTCACGGGAGGAGCAGAGATTCACCTGCAGCCTGTGGAGGACCCCCAGGACTCTTGTGGGAAGAAGCAGCCCCCACGGCTGTAGTTTGGCACTGGGAGGTCTGAAACACGTGGAGGTGACCCACATCGGAACATCTCGAGAAGAATGCATCCCGTGGGGATGAGTCACAGCAGAGAGAGCTTGTGGAGGACTGTCTCCTGTGAGAGGGATGACACGTGGAGCAGATGGAAAAATGCAAAAGAGTGTCTTCCCTCCACTTGTAGGAAGAAGCAGCAGGACTGTCTGCACCCCCCATCCTCTGCCCCTGCACTGATGGGTAAAGAGGTAGAGATATCGGGAACAAAACTGAGCCCAAGAAGAAGGGAGAGGTCGAGGGAGGTGCTTTTAAGATATAGTAACACTTCTCACTGCCCATTCTGTCAAGCACCGTTATTTTTAGTGTTTTGAATTAAAGTGATGTCCTAATGAGCCTCTTTTGTCTGTGACCATAACGGGTGAGGGACTCCTCTCTGTCCTTATCTCCATTCCTGAGACTTCTGATTAATTTTCTCATTCCCAGAGCTGGGGGGGAAGGGGTGAGTGAAAGGCTGCATAGTGCTCGGTTGCTCTCTGGGCTCAAACCACGACAACAGATCCCAGGATAACCCCTGAAGTACTTCATTTTTTACATGCCTCCAGGTAGAGTATGACCTATTAACCACTACCCTCTGAGGATGATCACCCAGTCAGACTTTAATGCAGTTGCATACCCACTCATACCATAATGTTCTAGCTTTGATTAAAAAATTACTGTGGGAAACTGTTGAAAGCCCTTTTAAAGTAGATGTAAATGATATCCACTGCTCTCCTGTCATCCACAAATCCATCATTTCATTACAGAAAGCAATTGTGCTGGTCAGGCATGATTTGCCCTTGATAAATCTATGCTGACTGTTCTAAATCATTTTCTTCTCCTTCATGTGCCCAGAAATGTGTTCCAGGAGGACTCACTCCACTATTTTCCCAGCTGTGTCAGCTAAACCAGGACATCTGGTCATTTCAGTCTAATTCCACTTTCAAATTAAACTCATAGTACAGGTCACAATAAAGTGAAGCCAAATACTTACCTTCAGACAACAGCACCTGTCCATCTGATGAAACCAGGATGATTTCATAAAGCTGGAGTGTGAATACACAAGCATGCAAGTGATAATAAAATTACCTTTAATAACAGAGTTATTCCATATAAGCAATTTCAGTGACTGTAAAAGGATCATGATCACTGGGTGTAGACATTTATGAGGAGGAACGTACAGCATTTCAAAATTTTTGTGTGGAAAATGCCATATGTAGCTCTTTTAGATCTATGGCATCTCTTTATGTTTCATTACTCTCCATCCATAATCACTTGCTGAAAATGTACAACTGTTGTAAGTGTTCAAATTAGACAGACAAATACACACATTGCTAGGGTGCAGCTGGGGGTAGCTCCAGCCCCAGGCATTGGGCACTTCCCTGGGGACAGGCCAAAGCTGTGCCAGAACATAAGCCTGCAGGTGGTCAGAATCACTTAGGTGAGGGGAACCAAGCTCCACACATCTCTGGGGACAGCGGGGCAGGGCTGTCACACAAGGGGCCAGGCTGAGACCAGACTGGGACATCAGCCCCTCCAGGTCTGGGCTCAGACCAGGAGCCATGGCTGTGCAGCAGGGCTGTGGCTCCACCCAAGGACCAAGTGCCAGTGCCTTGGCTGAACGCAGCGCCCACGGGCAGGGGGTCAGCTCTGGCCATGGCCTCCCCAAGGGGTGACTGTGAGTCTCTCTCCACAGCCACCAGTGGCATGGGGCTGCCCTAGGCCACACTGTGCCCCAACCCCAGCTGCCAAACCTCCACGGGGATGTGCTCAGGGTCCTTACACATGCAAACTGTACTGACAACTGCTGCTTCACTGTATTAAGATTTAGTGATTTTTATACAGAAGGGGAACTGTTCTCACCCTCTCAGCAGAGAGGCACCCCTGCCTGAATTCCACAAACACATTAGAAAACTTATGTGCATTTATTTGTGTATATGCTCTGCATTTACATGTTTTTAAAACAGAAATTCAAGTGGGTTTGTATGCCTTCAAAATCAAGTATCACAATGGTATTTTAGAATGAGTCACGTACTGTTTGTAATGTCTCAAAAATTGCCTAAAGAAACTACATCAACTTCTCATCATCAACTTTTCTCATTCCCTATATTCTAATTCTGCTAAGATGGTCATAGCCAGAAGAGAATATGAGGTTGGAGTAATTTATCCAGGAAGATTTTTGCCAGTTCATCTGTGTTACAGTTCAATATTATTTCCTCCCAGTACTTCAAGACTGAAGCAAACTGTTCATCCTGTTATGAAAGACTTCTCTGTTCTCACTCCTACATTGCTGCAGTCACTAAATCATCGGCAAGTCATAATTACAGTGACAGTCTCCCCCTTGGTTCATTTGGAACAGAAGGATAATGAGCTGACAGTTCAGGTTTGTAACTTTTATCTGTGATTATCACACTCATTTTTATCTTTGAAGAACTTTAACTGCAATTTATTTGGACCATATTCCAAATTTATTTTTCTGTTTTCTATTGATTAAAAAACACATAAATGAACCCTCAGTAAAAGCCTACTGAAGCATTTGGATGCTGTGATGTTAACAGAGAAAGTAATCATTGATGTGCATTTGTGTTTCTTTGCACTGCTCTGAATTTTTTTGTAGAAAGGCACTAGATTATCAGTCTACATAGCAACATGCACAACATGCAAAGTATCAACCATCAGTTTTTGATAGATGAATCTGGTAGAGAGCCGGAAAGCCTTGAGGAATGAAAAGGGGAGGGAGGTCTTAAACAGCAAAGATGTTTGAAATAGAAAATTAACAGTATTTATGTAGGCTATACTTTTACCTAGAAGTTTCTAACATAAATAACTTCAAATCAGAATCTGTTAAGAGTGGACACTGCATATTGCAGAGCGCAAAGGTTTCTCCTCATTCTTGCCTATGATTTTGACAGACAGGCTTTTTAAAGCCACTTTATTGGTACTGCATTATTGCTTAAGACTTAAAATGGTGCTAGTCTCAACCTTGTAGACAATGTTCATATTAACTTATAATGCATTTATGAATGATCACTACTCTGAAAAGCAGACTCAGATTGACTTATGTGTCTGAAACTGCCTTAACTACTAATTTCTATTAATTCCTTAAGAAGTAATCAGGACCACTTGCTAATTCTCTTATCTGAAATTTGTGGCTTGTAGCCAGTCCAAAACTTGCATGAGGTAAGTGATGCATTTAAAGAAAAGGTATATTAGATTGCAATATTGCAAAGAGATAGAATTAGGATAGCAGTAAACTAAACCCAACCTAAAAAAATTAGTACACCGAAGACACCATCCCACATATTAGTCTTTCTTGTTTACATGTCACACAGTCACACTAAAATACTTACCTGTTCTATATTTTAACAACTCATTTGCAGAGTTTGAGAGGTATTTAAATGAGAAAGATCATACACATCTGTTGCTTTATTTTTATTGCAATCCTCAATTGGTCAATAACTATGATAGTCTATCAATATATGTTAATAGTTTAAATATTTAAAAAGAGATGGTGGGATAAAATGTTCTTATTGATTCATAATGTATGACAAGGACCAGAATTCAACAAGATGTGAAATATGTAAGGTTTATGCTCCTAAGGACTTCTAGGGGAGCAATAAAGGACTTGCTCTGATTTGATCCAAAACGACTATGTCACCATAATTTGTTCTCAGAATCACAAATAGCCTTGTTGCTGTTGAATATACATGCACAACCCTGTGGTGTCTTTTTTTCAAGTAGTTACTCAGTTATAACTGAAAAAAAATTTGTCCCATTAGAGAAAAATCTAAATATTTCAAACTCTGATCAGTTTTTAATCCTTACTTTTTCAACAACTAAGCAGGGCTTTAATGACTTGGTCTAAACATCATGATCACTGTGAACAGTAAAATCCTGGGTGCTAAAGCAGCTTCTCTGGAAAGCAGAAACAGATTGCCATATTTATCTCCTCTACAATGTGCATGTAAACCAGAAAAGCTGAAGTTTTAAGGCTGGCTGTTCTCTACTTCTACCTGCCATGCTTACATGAAGGAAATAATGCACCAAATGAGGCTTCAATTACATCTTTGTAGCAATTGTCTGTATCAAGTGCTTTATTTTTCAAGCAAATTTTACATTTAGTTTTACATTAAATAATAAAGTAGTATGAACTTCATTGGAAAAGGAAAACAGTACTCAACATATGTCCTCAGTGAAGAGTTCTTATAATCACAGCTTGATTTTGGAGAATTTATTTATGGAGCTAAGGACAAAGATGAATAAATTCTTCCTACCTTGTGATAAAAAAATTAATCGTTTTTAAAGGCATTCACATGTAATTAAACTCCTTCCACAGTGCTGTGACAGAGCTCAGTGAATTTCAGTATGGATTCTAGAACTACTGAGGCTTTGGTGAGATATCTTTGTCACATCCCACTCAGAAAAGGGAATGAAGTGACTTAGAATCAAAAATCCCCAACAGAGTGGATAATGCTGAGACAAGTCTCAAAGTCCACACATACATTTATTAATTTCTCACAGTGTATTAACTGGACACATAATAGACTAAGTATATAACAAATTATGACAAGTGATATGATATGCCTTGCATTACTTAATGGTAACAAGGAAAGGGGGGGGAAAGAAGAGAGCTAGAGATGAGGATAGAAATAGAGATCACTGGTCCAGGTTCCTGCATTGGTCAGGTTGACAAGGGTTCAAGGATGCATCTGTCTTCTTCACTACTGTTATCCTTCCCCTCCTCAATTCATACACGCTTTCCTTGGGTCTGTCCCCTAGGTCAACCTACATATCTATATATCACATGTATGGGGAGGAGTAAGGCGCTTCATGGGATGATATAACTAGCATGATCTTGTTAATCTTCAATAACATATGCAGAGGTGTCAACATGTTAACATGCATTTCACAGATAACAAAGCAAAGGTCATTCACCAGCAGATAGCCCTGAAACTTTACAAGATGCACCAGAGCAGAACTGTCCTGTCTCCACAGGGCTCCCTCCTCCAGTCACATCCTCTGTTATCCAGGCAGCCTTGTAAAACTCCTTGAGTGCAAAGCCTGCATTATCCAGGCTCCACATTATCCACACCGTGACTACAGTTTCATCTTAGGGTACTTGAAAGTGTTTGAGACATTGCTCAGAAAGGCCTGGAGGGCCTAAGTCCCCACCACCCCTTATCTTTACCAAGTCTCATCTCTCACCATAGCTTATGTTTCCCTCAGGCTGCTTCTCTCAGTCTTTGTTTCAGGGAGTTAAAAGTCATCTCTTACAACCTTTAATCAGTTTTCTTAAAATTACAATAACTGTATCTACTACAGAAGGATGTAAAGTTGGTTTCAAATCAGAACAGTTCATATAGCCCACAGTTCTAAGCAATGATCCGAAATCCCAGATTTGGCAGTGGTTTGGAAAAGGCAAAGACATCCACATGTAGCTAATTATGTTTCTTCCCTGTATGCACAGCCAGAAAAGGAGATGAGGATAAGCAAAATGGGATGCTTGATGTCTCAGTAACTTTAGAGATATTTTAATAATGCAGTCCCTTTCATCTAAAGGAATAACTTTAAATAATTTCAAAGCACTTTATAAACACAGCAAAATAAGAAGAGATTGAGGATGTGAGAAAGTAACAGATTAGATAAAAAGAATAATTAAAGGGAAGTTGTTGTTAGTGGTTAAACAAATCTTCATGAATAATAGCCAAGGATTTCAAATAAGATTAATGAATTTGGATGTCTATTCTGTATGGCTAACATTAAACATGTTAATGAATTGGAATTTTAGAGGAAGTACAATCAATGTTTTTGAAAATTGTCCCTTTTTCTGACATTAGACTCCTTAACTGAAACATCTAGTCACTTTTTGAAAAAAACTCAGTTAACTTGACATCTCATGTCACTTCCAGCTGTGTTTAATTAATGCAAGGATATGTTCCTACCTGTACTTAAAATAATTTTATAGAAGATTATTTTAAATATTCATATGACAACATGAAAATTTCCTGTATCTGTAAAAACTTGAAAACCTAAAAAAACTGTATATATGTGTATATTCCCATAAATTAATACCACTTCTACTTACATTTATGATTAAAATATTTGCATTTTTATCAGTACGTAGAGATTCACATTACTCAGTTTAACAAAAACAAACGTATCTGTATATTTTCAAGTCCTGTGAGGAGCAGCTGAGGGAGACGGGTTTTTTTAGCCTATGGAGAAAAGGAGGCTCAGGGGAGATCTTATCACTCTCTACAACTACCTGAAAGGAGGTTGTAGAGAGGTGGGTTTTGGTTTCTTCTCCCAAGTAACAAGCAATAGGACAAGAGGAAATGTCCTCAAGTTGCAGCAGAGGAACTTCACATTGGATATTTGGAAAATTTTTTTTCATCGAAAGGGTTGTCAAGCACTGGAATGAGCTTCCCAAGGAAGTGGTTGAGTCACCATCCCTGGAGGTGTTTAAAAGACATGTAGGTGTGGTGCTTAGGGACATGGTTTAGTTGTGAACTTGGCAGCGTTAGGTTTATGGTTGAACTCAATGATCTTAAAGGTCTATTCCAACCTAAATGATTATATGATATCTCATGTTTTCAAATATAACAGCATTTTTGTTATGTAGCACCCAACGATCAGAAAGTTATGTTTTAACATGAGAATACTTGGAAAATAAATACCATGATAAGTGCTTAAAAAAGGAGACAGATCAGGATAACAGAATTTTGCAGTTATTTTTACTACTGAAATAAAAGAGATTATTTTAAACCTAATCAATTTCTCTATTTACTATGTGCAGATACCTGAAGTTGCATAGCACAACATGTGTTAAGAAATAAACTGAAGATAATGACATAAATTTTTTTTTTTTTTTTTTTTTTTTTATAATGTACATTCCCAAAGAGGTAGAAGTTAAGCAGTTTAATCAAATTTTACTTATTTACCTTATTTTGAATACAGTACTGAGACTTCAAAATTTAGTTATATAAAAGTTAAGCTTATGTCCTGTTTGCAGCAGCCATTTGCAACTGCTGCAACTGATGAATGCTGCAACTCATTTTGTTATGTTTATGCAACTCCGCCTATTGTGAGGTCTCGTTCTCACCTAAAACAGGCTTTAATAATTTGGATTCAAGTATTTCATGCTGGCTGTATTTATCATTCTGCTATAATTAATTCATGTATTTAATTTACAGCAAAATCATACCTATTTCTGAGAGCAGAACAAGGAGAAATATGCCTTGGTCCAGAATGTAAAATGCTGCTGCTGTTTGAACTGAAAGCCTTTAATGCTTAACATTTAGTAGGTGAAAGCCTGCATCCGGGTGCTGAAACACCTTAAGTTGACAAATGCCCAGACAACAGCACTATGTTCTCTAAGGAACAACTGCTACAAGCAGCCTTTTAAGGCATCTTTCAAACTACTCCTCTGTGCTCAGCATAGAGTTAAATTTCCAAAGATCTTGAACTGTCTAAATGTTTGTACTTTCCCACCCTTTCTAGCTATGACCAGATTTCATAGCAGCAGTTTGTGAACACCTTTCAGGAGTCAACACAGGATCAAAATGGGAAAAATGCCAACTTGCCTTCTAATTATTGCTCAAGGCTTTTCTCATTTTGGATGGGATCTTAAACTAATTTCCATTGACTCATGTACCAGCAGTCTGTGAAAAAGAAGGTATTTGATTCATACGTAGAAGTAAGGCTGAGAGAAATAAGGAGACTATGACCAAAGAAACATAACAATAGGAATAGAGGGGTATAGGTGAAGACACTGAAAATAGCTGGACAAGAATAACAAACCTAGAGATCATGAATGGGAAGGGATAAGACAAAAGGAACTAAAGCTCTAAAATAGAGGCAGGAAAGTGAAATAGTTTGAGACCTGTGCACAAGACTGTAATATTACCTTATTGACTTATTCTGTACACAGGATGGATAATGCTTTGATAAATATTCAGGGTGTGACACAAGCGTGCCAATTACTTGTAGTATCCCCTCCAGTGTTTGTTTCATTAGCTGGAAATTACACAGCACCTGAAATGGGAAATTACAAGAAAATAAATACTATTCACAAAGATAAAGGAATTGAACATTGCCCTGAAAAATGTGCATGTCTAAAATGGCACTTTTTTTCCCCCAGCGTTCTTATGAAATATGTAGTAAATCACACATGCATTTTTCCACAGTTCATCACTAACTTGATACTTCTCTATCCTTGAATGGCCACTCCCGAGTCTTATCTGTAAAAACAGGTTTAAGGTAAAAGCATATTGTGAGGATAAACGGACGTTCCTGAAGCACTCCCATACTATAGAGGGAAGCACCCCAAAATATCTCATAAACCAATTATTTCCAAGTAGAATTTTAATTGTGTGCAGTAGATGAGGTCTTTGGCATACATTCAATAGTGAGAGAAAACAAAATACTGTCTAGCTGTATCTAAAAACCCATTCTGCAATAAACAGAAGTCATCATGTAGTTAAGGACTGTTCACATGAGGGAACCAAATTATTATCAGATCACGATTTTAACGATATCTTAACTGTGGACATTTTGACTATGCCATCTTAATAACATTACTTGAGGTTGATGGAAATTAGAACCAATCCAGAAAATTAACACTGCCACAAATTTCTTGGGGGGGGGGGGGAAGTGACTGTAAAAGAAAGTATAAAGGAAGCTGTACTAATAATTAACTAGTAACGCAAACTCTTGCACACTGATGCACATTAAACCACTGAGACCATGGACTGTACAGACCATGACAAACATAACGTAGTTCTTACTTTGAATACTTCTCTTCAAATGAGTTGCAAACATAAGTAATTACATGGATATTGCTGGTTCTGGAAGTTAACATAGTTGCATAGTTTTTCCCTAATGTATATGTCAGTAAAAGATTTTTTTTTTTTTTTTTAATTAAAATTTCTCTTAAATACACCTATTTAATTGTTACATATGAGAATTATACAGACTATCCCCGAGTGGTTCATTAGATTGTTAGAAGACTGCACTGGACAGTCTGTTAGCTGTTAAACAGCTAGATGTCCATAAAACTGAACCTGAAATCTGGTAATTGTTATAGGGTTTTCCTTACTAATTAAAGTATGTTTACAAAAAGGATAAGGTAAATATATTTGTACACTGTCTTGGACTATGATAGAAATTTGTGGCAGTGTTAATTTTCTGGTTATCCACTTTCCCTTGGCTTTTAATAAATTCCCTTATCGAAGTTGAAACTATTTGCACACCTTGCAGAATTCTTCAACACCAAATCTATCCCAGAGGTATTTCTGAATTAATTTTAATAGAATTTCTGTGCTGGAGAAATCATTCTACATTTCAGCACTCACCATCAAATGACAATGCTATGTACAGACATTTTCAATATTCTCTTCAGGTATACCCCTATGGCTACTACTGCTAAGACTCCTTGCTCTACAACTGTTCCTGCTGGGAAAAGGTGTTGCTATAGCTGCAGGCTAACAGTAACTGCCACGGCTGATTTGATGCCATTTAGTCTATATCGATGCAGATTCAAGAAAAAAATGTCTCTTTGTCTCCTCTCTGCATCTTGAAGCTAATCACTTTTGCTCATCAATATGAACATATTTAATTTTTTTTTGCCTGATGGACTTGAAACATGACAATTAACTGAGCAAATTCAGGTGGCTCACAACTAAACATTACGTTAATGGTGACATTCAGATTTGTTAACTCATACTTAAGAAAAAGCACAACAGTGTACAGAATTCAAAAGTATCCAATTAACCCTCAAAATATGACAAAAATGAAATTGTGAATCTTTGTGTAAAATGCAGTTTTTAAAGCTGAGAGAGAAGGAAAGAGTACAAGCTAATGCACTTCACCTTCAATACAGTAAAATATTTAATCTCATTCATTCTGAAGTTTATAATAACTTGACCATTGACTGATGAAACAGGACCATATTCTCCCGTAATAAGCCATGTCATAATCAACATGCCTAAACACTGCATGTCATATTGCACTACATTTTTTTTTCTTTTGATCATCAGCTAAGCTCTACCCCTTGTGCTGAAACTCAGAAGTAGAATCATATCTTGGTTTTCTATGTCAGGACTATATAATAGCTCAGTGCAGATTACTGATATTTTCAATGTCTGACTGTTGTAGAGGCTGCCCTTAAGCTCTTCCTTAACAATTTTCATTTTTTCAGGCATAGCAATGTTTTCTGCACTTCCATCTTTCTCTTTCCTTCTGTTACGAAAGTTCCTCTTCTTACCTCAGGATAACTAGTATCAGCTATTAGTCAAGAGGCAATATTTCAGTTTACCAGGAGGCAAGATCACCAAGGTCAACTCTGTACTACCACCTGGAGTTCCACTCAGAAAATTCCCTTCTCTAACAACTGCATGCCTTTTCTGCAGTTTCAGTTGGTTTGTGTTTTTTTCCTCTGTGCGTTTTGTTTGTGGTTTTACTCTACTATGAGCTGTCAATGTGCCTGATTTATGCTTAGAATAAAAATCACAGCTTTTTTAGGAATGAAATCGTGAAGTTATAAAACTGACAAGGGCCACCTACAGCCTGGTACAAAGACTCACTGCCCATAGCACTGCAGTTGATAGCATTAGTGAACTATGACAATGGAAAAATGTAATTTTTGTGCATAATCCTGTATCATTTTGTGTTAACATTTAATTTGCATTAAGTAACCCTTTTCAAAAGTCTCTCTTCATTTTGAAGGCCTTGTGAAAACATGTCAGTATATCCATTAAATGAATCATCCTATGCCAAGCAAAGATTAAAATTAATTTGAAGATTTAGTAAAAAATGCATTCCTCTCCTACCTTTCATGTAATACAGGATATTGTATAGGCAGAATTTTATCAGCACTTCCATTTTATGTAAGTATTAGTATATGTATTAAATATATTAAAGTAACTGTGTGTTTCTCTGGCAAATTCAGGCTAATTGTAATTTTTACATGTAAGAAATTTCAGTTAGTATAACTACATATCTGAATTAGGCTATGGACCACGGTGCAATGAGCTGTTATTTCTTCACAGCTCAGCACAGAATCATGCAGAACTACTTCTTTAACTCTTCAAGTTGTCTATTAGTCGTGATGGAGCAATCCTGTTCCTAGCATTAGTCCTAGTTCATAAACAGCCAGACTCAAAATCTTTCTAACATGCTTCATTTGCCACTTTAGTTCCAGAACTAGTTTACACAGAAGTGGTTTAGGATCTTCAATAGTATTATTTGAAGTCTAGGATTATAGACTGTAAAATTAATTCCCAGATTTGAAAGAACCACAGTCTCTGAAATACTCAGAATGACCCAAAGATTTTATGAAGAGCTTCTTTGTTGTCTTTCTTATATATTCATTACAAAAGATGAAAAAGTGACCTTTAAACTGCTCAGTAGATCCACTGCATATTATTTATGTAAAAGACAGAAGAAAAAAAAAAGTTTGTTCTTGAACAATTTCTGCATCAAGATGTTATTGAAAGAAACTGAAATGAACTAAATGTAGAAAAATATACAGAAGTTGGGCAGCCGGTCACAGGTGTGAAAGCATGGAGGAGACACCGTACACACCCTGAAAGCAGCTGCAGTACTACAAAAACATTATTAATCGGCATTAAATGCCTCCCTGTTATTTACTGTTATATAATTTCAGTATTTAAATAATTAAATCTTTACTTAAATTTTGCTAGTGAAAAAATGAACTAAATCAAAATACTCTCAAAAAGAGACCCCATTCCAGAGATGCTGGAATCTCAGCCAAAGAACTGAAGCAGCAAGAAATAAAGAAAATGAGTTACAAAGAATTTCAGGTATTAGTTACAGAGGGCCTCCTTTTAAAAGTGACTTCAGAAAACTACAAACAAGATTATTCCTAGGTACAGCTGTGAGAGGTAATTCACACTGAAAGACAAAAGCTTTCTGAACTCAGAGCATCCTTCACAGAGGTTCTAAAGAAAAAGTACTAACAGTATCACAACAGGGAGTATAGTGGGGTTTTGTTACATGCAGATCGACCCTCTCTTGTTTCCATTTATAGCTGTTGACTCTTAACCTCCCACCACGGACCTCTGTCAGGGGCGTGGCTCTGCCTTCTTGGTGACCTCCTTGGTAGGCTGTCATGTCCCCCAAAATCCATTTCTTCTCCAAGCTGACCAAGCCCAGATCCCTCAGCCTCTCTCACAGGACAAGCACCTGGCCTCTGACCAGCTTGGGGGCCCTATTAAATTCACTCTAGATAATTCATGTCTTACCTCTAGTGGAGTGTCAGAAACTGGATGCAGGATGCTAGATGTGGTCTCATGAGAGCTGACAAGAGGATAGTCACTCCCCTAAACGTCATGGGGGAGTTAGTACACACCTAGTTGCTCTCAGCCTGTTTTGCTTCCAGGACACATTGCTGGCTCCTGTCCAGCTTGCCAGCTACAGCACCCCCCAGGTCCTTCCCAGCAGAGCTGCTCCTCAGCCATTTAGGCCCCAGCTTGTGTTGCTGCAGGCATTTCCCACTTCCCATGAGGAAAAACTGCATTTGTCTTTGTTGAATTTCAGAAGGTTGATGCTGCTGTGCTCCTTCATGCCATCCACTCTGAATGGCATCCCTGTCCTCAAGAGCATCTACTGATGGCCCCCTGCCCTACTTTGGTGTCATATGCAAAAACCATTAAACGCTATTCTATCATACAAAGTTGATTATTATCAAGATTTTTTTTTTTCCCCCCTGTGAAGTATTTAAACCACCTTGAAATTAATAGAGATTTCAAGGTCATGAAGTCCTTGTGGTTAAAAAAGGAACACTGTCAAAACGATAAGAAAGGTTTTGTAAAATGTCATCAAAACTTAATATCAACATTTTCTTCCATGCCAGTTCAGCAACCAAGTCCAAAAAGACAAAGTAGAACACAAACCATACTGTTTAAATGACATTTCACAATAACATAGATTGGCCTGACGTCCTCATACATGTGACACTAATTGACCTGAACACTTCAAGGAATAAGGCTAAAAAAATTATCAGCATTGCTTAATGTTACACTAATATTCAGTCTTCAAAATATATTATCAGAATGCAAATTCTGGACCAGAATTAAGTAGTTTTATGACAATGTTATAAAGCTACAACCAGAATGAATTTTTCAATTAAGCGACTGCAGAAAAGACAGCTGAGAGGATAACATAACATCTCATCAGGGAATGAAAGAGGTTATTCAGCCTGTCCAAGTTCATCCATTCTTAGTACTCCACTCCCCTGTGGAAGGCATCTCATTTTTCTCATATGACCCCTGTGTTTTTGCCTGAGCAACTATGCTTGACAGCCTGTTTCACACATTTCTCATTCTGCATAAAAAAGTGCTCCTGACACCTGTTTTGAATGTGATTATTTTTCTTAAATCGTCACTGTTTTCCTGCCTTTTTATGTTATTCTGAAAATAAGCCAAATTATATCAAAGCTCTTTACATTTTTACATGTTTTACATTTAAACTTTTCTTAGCTATTCTGTTTTCCTCATATAGAGATTCCTAATTTTAGCTTATCCATAGTTAGCTGCATTTTATTGCTGGCTCTAATCATTAACTTGCTACATTTACTATCATATTTTCTTTGTCCTGCAGTCTGAGTTTCCTTCAAGATAATTAATATTATTTTTTATTCTAATATTTTATAAGAAAATCATACAGAGCTACTGAAACTTTCACTGGGTGTGACGCAAAGGGACAACTTCACAAACTAATGTGAACTTCAGAAATTCATAAATTCCAGTTAAGATAGTTTATTTTAGCTCTACCCCAAAATAAGTGTAAATGCAAGAGGGCTTTTTCTGATTTACATGCTTGCATACTTTAAGTACATTTACCACATTTTAAAATATTTCTGAAAAAAATACTGATTCCGTAGATCTCTTTTTTCATCTTGAATTCTGTAGCTGTTGTCCTAATACATGTCCCTTGTCCAGAAACTTTTTCAGCTTCATATTCCTGTATACCTTTTAAAATTCTGTCTTGGAAGGTCATTGGAGACATCTACCTATCTCAGGTAACCTTTTTCCTTTTGCATGAGTATGCCTTTCTAAATGGCTAATCGGCACAAAGTAATTTACTGTAGACTGAGAAGTGCTCTAAACTTTTCCCTTATTATAGCAAAGACAGATCAAAAAAGAGAACAAAGCTCCTCTGAGACCCGGTTTCTGCTTTCAAGATGGTACCCGATGTACAAGAATGAGAGCAGAAACATACATTGTGGAATTTTTAAATTCAGTTAATAAACATTCCCAAGCAACTGAATGTATCCTCTATTAATCACTGCCTACTAAAAATGTGTTTCTCAATAATTGTAAAATAATATCACTCATGCTTTGATTTCTTTTATTTCTCATTTATTTCTGCTGCATACGGCATAATATATCCTGTGATGTCTGTTTTATAAATTTTCTGAGAGCTGACACTTGACAAATTTGCTTTATCCTAACAACTCAATTTTTATTTGCTTTCTGCCATATTATATGTATGAACTATGCATTCAAAGGTGATTTAATAATTTTAAAGTGAAATGTAGCACTTTAAACACACTCTCACAGCTCACTGCTGATTAAAAGCCAGTGAAACTTCTGGAGTAACTTGACTGTTTTAAAAGTTTGACCCTCTTGAGCAGTTGGTACATATTTATACCAGACAAGTAAGTTTCAGTGCCTTTAGTGCATTGGGTTAAATTTCAAATTCTAGAACAAGGGACAGATGTTCAATCTTTCCAGTTTTAAAATTCTCCTCAAGCCTCAGAAGAAGCACTTTTAAGTGTTAACTTGGGAAAACATTAGAAAACCTTTTGAAGCAGAGAAAATCCTCTTCCCTCTATTTTTGCAAGGACTGACTCTTATTGAAAAAGAACTTCAAATTTACCCCATGGACTTACAGGGGAAAGAATAAAAACTTTTTTTTTTTTTAAACCCACCACTGTTTACTGTTTCTTATCCTCTGCTTCAATAATTCCCAAGGTTGCTCATATACATGGCTTTAGTATTTCAGAAACATTTTCAAGGGCAACTATCCAATGTTAAGAGATTCTGCATTGCAGCCACTTTTCTGACAGGTTGGTAGTTAGGTTAAGGGTCCTCTTATTTACATTTGCTCCTGAGCTTTAGTACCTCAGATATTCTGCTTCCACAACTGGAGTGACTAAATCTAATGCAAACAACATTCCAGCAATCTTTTAATTCAAATACTCATTTAAAGTCACAAAAATCCCATTTAAAATCATCTTTGTATAATACGAACAGAACAATAAAAACACTATAACTACAAAATACCACTCAACTCAACTATAAAAGCTAAGTCAGAAGAGAGTTCAATCTACTGCAACAAACCATACTTAATTTCCTCCTATTTTCCTTATTCATTTATTTCCTCATTTATTTAAATTAAAATAACTATAATATGCTTTTAAGGAAAAAGGGAAAGATAATTTTGGGAAAATTTTTGAGAAAAGGGAAAGAGAATTGGAGAAAAAACCCTCCAAAATTCTGAAAAGTTTAAGTAGTTTCTGTCCAGTATCACTAGCTGAATTTAATCCTCAGATCAGTCATTCCTAAGTTTAAAATACTCATGTTCTTCTAAGATAATAAATTTAGTTATCTATTAAAGGTTAAATCTGCCACACTCTGAAAGCCACTGATAGAAAAGGCATAGCAACTGTTCCATTAAAAAAATAGACACAGAATAGAGGCCATTCCTCTCTCTTGTTTCTCTCTACTACCATCAGTCTGAGCAAAGTCTTTCTTTGCAGACTGAGGAAGAATTAAAAAATAAATTATTGATGATCACTTTAAGTAGCAGGAATAAAACAAATGTATCTGGCTCATTCACTCTAGGGAAAGGTAATATATACATTTGTAAGCAAAAGAGACAGAATGATCATATTATTTCTATAGGCGTACCTTCCTCCTCATTGCCTCTACAAATACGTTCATTTATATATTTTATATATATATATATATATAAATAAATGTGGTGAATAAACTCCAGTATCAACAGCAGATTTAAAGCACTGAGTTCAACAGCTTGACATGGCCTCTAATCTTTCAAAAGATATTTCCTTAGAGGAACATTTAAAAATGTTCATGTTTAGTCTTTGTCATCAAAAGTTTTCTAAGACTAGCTCTATCCTTTTAAAGCATTTGTTGTTTCTCTTGCTGGATACACTAGAGAAAATGATGTTTCAGAATACCAATGCAAAGTAATATATTACCATCACACATGATACAACATAAATTTCTTGATGCAGTACTTGAAAAGGAGGTTCTAGACAACAACTTACTAACATGAGCAATCCCCCAGTCAAATTCATTGTAAAGCTGACCTGTTATCTGCACATGGAAAGAGCTTTTGGTATAGACATCCCTTTTCCAATTCCTGCTGTCTCTCAAAGAAGCACACAGATGTTTTCTGTAAAAATCAGAGGTCATCATTTCACCTGATTCACTGTTAAAGGGACACAGTCTTTCAATCAACCCTGGTTGCCTGTAAAGATCAACCTTGTGATTTTCTAGACTGGCAGAACTTTTCTCTGATTCAGTAGACTTTTTATCATTTTGATCTGCAGCCTTTGTTTTACTGTAGGTTTTTTTTTTTTGCCTCCATTTCCCAGATTCTTGAGTATATTAAAAATTTCAAAGATCTTTCTCTGCAAAAAATAAGATACAGAACCATAGAATGATGAGGGCTTTCTTTGATTCTTTAAGTTCTCTTCTCTGAGCTCTTGAGAACAAGCTATTATCAAAAACAAAGTTTTATGTATTGTTTCAATCCTGGGAAGAAGAAGAAAAATACAACACATAATTCACTTGCTCCTGTACCTCACAAGTAACATTTTTAACCTCTTAACAGGTTCTTTTCAATCAAAATATATCTTACAGAAGCTCTAGCATTCTCTTCACCACTATGATTACAGTGTGATTGACATGCGATGGCTTTTTCTGTGAGTTAGCATTCAGCTCAAGGTTTCACAGCTTCTTGGGTGAGAAAGACTGAACTATGGCCTACTGCTGACTTCGGCCAGTTTACACATCTGTGAGTGATACAATCCAACTATATGAATCATTAAAGAGAACTGAGAGCATCAGCAGATACTGCTGTAGTCTAAATTCAGTAAGTCTCTTACAAGATATGAAAGCTCAAATCATAGTCTGAAACAACATGAATTTATGACTGTCGTGGTTTGAACTCAGCCAGCAGCCAATCACCACACAGCCAGTAACTTACTTTCCTCCCCACCCCTCCTTGGTGAAATAGGGGAGGGACAAAAAAAGGGAGAATTCGTAGGTTGAATAAAACAAACAGTTTAGTGATAGTAACAAAACCAACAGTAACAACAGTAAGTCCAAACGGGTAATACACAATGGAGTTGCTCACCACCTGGCGATCGGTACACAGCCAGCCCCCAGCAGCCATCCTGACTGCACCAGAGATCTCATCACACCAACTGGAAGTAGAAATGAGAACCCACCTCCTTTATATACTAAGCATAATGTCACATGATATGGAATACTCCAATAACCAACCCGGGCCTGGCCCTCCAGCTGTGTTCCCTCTCAGTTCATGGAAAGTTAACTTCATCCCGGCCAAAACCAGGACAATTAATCTCTCAGGTATAACTAATGTCAACATCTGACTTGTATCCTGTCTCCAAGTTACCTTTATTTTCTTGTTTCCTGATATATGGAACTATAACAGAAACTGAATATTATTTTTTTCCCATGCTCAGTTATTCTATTTTGTATTTCTATAAAATAGTACAGATAAATTTATATAGACAGACAAATACCTTTAGGCCGTAGAAGACAGCTTTCCAGGAAAAATAAAGACTGATGAGTTGTAGAAAAAAAATAAGCAATGCAGAACTTAAGAACTGCAGAAATGTCTCAAAACCACATAATCACAAAGGCCCAGAATAATGAAGCACATACACACAAGTAATTGTTATTTTCAGTTTATGCAATGGCCTTATTGATCCTGTATTTCCGATGCACAGTGAAGCAAACCTTGTGTGTTCCCTTCTCCCAGGTTAGTTCTTTCATCCCTAATTTTAATTTTCTTTTCCTGCTTCTCTTCTGTTTTCTATTGATCAGATTCTGTACACTGCTCACACATCCTTCTTCATAGATTAATTTGAAAAAGCTTTTGCCTGCCTTCAGATGTGTAACGTTTTAATCTCTGTGCCTTTATATGGATGAAAATATAATTTCTTTAGAAACCCAACAAAGTAAAGAACAGCATATCTGATATTAAGGATCATGCATTTCATGAACATTCAGTAAACCTGAAATTTTTTGTTGGTGCAATAGTTACAGGGCAAATATACATTCATAAGAGCATATAAATCTGCATTTATTAAAAAATGCATCCCTTTCAGCATCACATCATGGATGAGTTAATTGAAACACTTGGTGAAAACTGGGTCATTTAAACATAGAATTGCTGTTAAACTACATACTAAATTAAAGGGTTGACAATTGGGGAAACTATGCATGCAGATTTTCCTCACTGACACTGTAAATTCTTGTAAACAATACTTTATGGGTCTGGAAGGCTAATCTTCTGCTGTCATTCTGCATTTATCGAGGTCACATTGCAAATGAACTTTCATTTATAGTCACTTGTGAAGGGGTTGATCATGGCTGGACACCAGGTGCCCACCAAAGCCACTCTTATCACTCTCCTCTTCAGCTGGACAGCAGAAAGAAAATAGAACAAAAGGCTCATGGGTCAAGATAAGGGCAGGAAGAGATCACTCACCGATTACTGTCACACAACTTGGGGAAAATTTCTTTATTACTAATCTAATCAGAGAAAGATAATGAGAAATAAAACCTATATCTTAAAACATTTTCCCCCCCACCCCTCCCTTCTTTCCAGGCTGAATTTTACTCCCAATTTTCTCTACCTCTTCCCCCCAAGCAGTGCAGGAGGATGGGAAATAGAGGTTGTGGTCAGTTCCTCATATGTCTCTGCTGCTCCTACTTCCTCAAGGGGAGGAGTCCTCACACTCTTCCGCTGCTCCAGTGTGGGATCTCTCTCACAGGAGACAATCCTCCACTTCTCCAACTAAGTCCTTCCGATTAACTGCAGTTCTTCATGAAGTGCTCCAGCGTGGGCCCTTTCCACAGGGTGCAGTCCTTCAGGCTCAAATATTTGAGAAAAAGTTAAGTACAGAAGTTTGAAACTCAACAAATTGTTGTGGACATAAATATTTTTGTAACATTAAAAAAGAAGCATTTAGTATTTTTATGCACTTTTGAACACTACACTAGTCTTTGCTTTTAAAGTTTGTTCTGTTTTAAAAAGGAAAAACTTGTTCTGTTTTTAAAATAAAGAAAAAGTTACTCATAGCAATGAGCTTGTATGCAAAATGAAATGGTTTCTGCTTTATGAAACAACCTATTGTATTATCAGATGTACTAAAGGTTTGATGAATATACATGCATATACACAGCTATATAAGGCTACAGCACTTTCTGCTAGCAAGCACTAATACGTAGAAAAAGGCTGCTCAGTTGAACAGTGTCATTTCCATTACAGAAGACTCTCTTTCAACAACCAGCTGTCTTTTATTCATGACATTTCACTGTGAATTTGGAAGAAATTCCAAGTCTATCACATAAACATCAATGTGTTATATAAACAACAGGAATCTCTCCAATAAAGACATCTATCTAAGAATGGAATTCTGCTGTTGATTAGAGCTTTACACATATTTGTGACAGTTCAAGGTACAGGAACATGAGGCAAGGCATGTTTCCATCAGACTATTAAGGATTTTTTTTACCTTCCTCATTTTCTAAACCTTACTATTTTATATTTTGAATATGCTTCAAAAACTTGGTTTTGCATCAGTGCAAAAGCAAAAAAGAATTCTGAATCTCCAAAGTTCAAACAGCACAAGAAAATATTTCTACCCAGGACACTGTTAAAGACTGCCATTCAACAGAGACATGAATTGCTGATATTCTTGTCAGTAGAAACAAAATTTTTTAATAAAAGCACTAGCAGTTTCTTTCTAAATCTGGTCCAGTCTACAAGTTGTGAAACAATGACGTTGCTATTACATAAGTAGAATACTGTCATTTTTATGAAATATGACATTAATTTGTCACTTGTAGAACAATTTACAGGAGTCGATGATTTTAAACTTTTTGCTTAGAAATAAAAATTCTTAAATAGTTTTAAATAAATAACATAATTGAAATGAATAGTGTGGTTCTCACTAAGCAGTTTATATTGGATCAAGACTAAAGCAATCATTCTCACACCCTGTACACATAATTTACTTTTAAAAATTCACCTCCACTAAGACATATTGATTTGACTACATTCAGTCAAAATGTCAATACAAGTAACAGAGATTTGGCAATTATATATGAACATAAAGAACATTCTAAATTCGCAGTTTGTGAAGATAAATCCCAGCATCTCAGAAAGACAATATCTTCATCTTATTTTTCACTAACAAGACTACTTTCCTTCTGCTGTCAGGTTCCGATACTTTCTTGAATTTCCACTTACTGTACAAGAATGTAAACAATAATAGGAGCTCATTAGAATGACACTTGCTTCCCTCACAATAGTTGTTCTCAATGTGAATTTAATTGGCTGAATGACAGACATGACAAACACTAGAATCATAAGATATATGAAAAGCAAAGGCAGAAAATTTCAATTGGTATGACAGTCAAACAACAGAGCTAAAATTTGTTTTAATCATGTCATTGTAAAATAGCCTAGCTACTTCCTTCACTTTTCTTTAGATAACACGGTATTTTTGTCATTCATGTCAAAGCCTTCTGATGAAATACTGGGTAGTTTACTTAATCAGAGGTAAATACACCTGCAGAAAAAAAAAAAAAAAAAAAAAAAAAAAAAAAAACAAAAACAAAAAAACAACCAACCAAACAAACACAAATTTGTGGAAAATATGCAGGAACATGTTAGTTCCACATCAAACCGCAAAGTTTTGGTTTTCAAGAAAAGGTATAATTTGTCCACTAGAAGATATTTTTCTGTTGTTGTTCTGGACTCTGTAATCTGTGGAATATGAAGATCCACAGAAATGCATGACAGATAAGACTATAGCACTATCAGTGGAGAACATAAACATCATGTTAGCCTCCCACACCTTCCTTTCTTTGCCCTTTTACAATGAGACTCAACATTTGCATCACAGACTTGAAAGAGACGCTATCCAAAAACTCGTAAAGCTACTTCTATTTATGTCACTGAATCTCTGCCTGAGAGATGGTTTTCCCAGAGCTGCTGACATATATGCAGTTTATATGCAGGAGCTATAAGTCTTACATAGTGACGCAAAGAAGAGGAGAGCCCTTTAGATCTTTATTTGTCATTACCTGATGTTAATTACCAGATGGTAATTACCTGAAGGTAAAATCCCAGGTATGTGAGACCTCTACTACATCTGCTCAGTTCTGACTCACTAAATGAATCCAGTACAAACTGGAAAAGCAACTGAACAATAGATTAACTTTGCTATGTAACTGTTGCTAATTCCTCACTTCTGTGCCACCGGAGATCAGAACACATTAGAAATCATTATGAAAACCATTCATTGACCTTTGCTATGGATAATGTCAATGAAACTAGCCTGGTGCCACACAACCAGCCAAGCCATTGCCAGCTTCTGCCAACAGTCTACTTTAGGAAGCAATACATAGTTAAAACAACTGTTCTCTCACCATGACCAGGATACCTCAGAAAGATGAGCCACTAGCCAGGATTAGGCATGCTGAGCCACTAGAGTGAATGTTCTGTTTCCTAGGTCCACGGTGCTGGTCAACACTGGACCAGAGGGGCTATGGCCCTGGTCTGTGTGAGATTACAGTGCAAGTGCCACAGAACAGTAGTCTTGGAAATGATACCACAATCCATCCACTATATCCACCTTTCTTAGTAAAGAATTTTAAATTACATACAACTGAGTGCTTCTGCTCTTGCCTCTGCCCTATCTAGAACTTCTCCTGTGGCACACAATTATTCTTATTTTCTTTGAGCTTTTAAAATTTTAGATCTGCAAAAATAATAAAACAGTAAGAGATGGAGGAAACGATCATCGTGACAGATTAAATGAGGTTGAGCTTTTCTCTTATGGGATAGAAGGTAGGAACAGCAAAGAGGTAAAACTTCTGAGCGAAGAAGCTTGCTTCAGGAATTATCACACCACCAAGCACAGAAGGAAGTTACATATTCACCTCAAATTCTTACATCTTCCCTGTTACTAACACAGTTCATTATTGTTAGAACACGCAATGAGTTCATTTTAACATCTTAGCAAATCTGTTTTAACAACTTGGTGCAACTGTAAGTTAAATTATGAGCTACACATTTACACAGTTTGACAAAAGTCAATATAAATTTAAATAATCCAATTGTCAAATTCAGATAAGAAGTCAACCCTTTAAAATCAAAGAATAACCTTAGGCCGAGTTTAGCAAGATTACCTTCCGTCTCTAATTAACTGCACTTTAATATTATGAACTGCTCTTTAGGAAATCATAGCCAGCTGAATACGACAATGTGATTAAAGAACACACCACATAAGAAAGCTGACTGTGGTAATTATTCCAGTCAATTAATTAGTAAAAAAATCAAATGTTTTCATTATGTATTTAAATTTTCTTTATTCTGTCAGACTTTAGATGCTTTAAACCAGAAGACTTTTGACAGAATGCATAATGTTCTGTGTCTTCCTTCTCATGGAAGTCAAGCATGTCATGACTCTAAGGTCACGAAGTTAATTTTCTATTGAGTACTTGAAAGCACGTAATTCTGGTTTACAAATTATCTGCTGTACCAGCATCAAGTTCTTTGGTCAAGGTTACAGGATAAAAGCATATCTTTAAATGAGGAAAATATTTACTATTGTTCTCTATTTCACACTAGAGTTGATTTAATTCTGACTATGAAGTCAGTTCATACACAGGTAAGTACTCAAGTTTTTGAAGATTTTTACATTAACTGTTTCTGAGGTATTTCTATATCTTATCTATTATTTATTTCCCATTATCCCCCCACCCCAGTAATTCTAACTATTATTAGAAAATTCACGTAATGTGAAAATATGTGAATTTTAAAAATTGTTTTAGTTTTGACAAAAATTAATCCAACATAGGTCCCATTTATTTTTAATAGACACAGTGCTAAAGGATAAGCTGAGAACTAGTTCCTATTTGTAGAGCATTACAGAAAATTCACATGCCTTAAGGAGCTTATAATGCTTTCATATTTTTAAGTGGCCTTTTTAGACTTTTATCACTATCTGGCATCTGAAACTCTCTGGAATACTTTCTGGTTTTGGTGTAGTTGCAGAAGTCTGAATTAACTGTTATCCCTTCTGCTTTACTACAGTTCTATCTGTAATAACAAACAGCATTTGAACATTACTTTTTTTAAGTTACATTCTTCTATCCAATAGTTTTTCACTATGTTGTTTAATACTACTATTTGTTCATTCTTTTTTCTATTTTGGATTTTATCATATTTATTTCAGAATATATTCATAATATCATGCTATTAAATATCTACCACATCTAAATTATGTTTATGCACATTACATGCACATATACAGGGCAATTTTAAACATTGATTACATTTATATCTATATTTTAGTCCAAACCATTTCACAACATCTCTAAACAGGTGCTGTCGCAGTTTCAAATATTAATTGTCCTTGCTCTTTAATTCTAACTAGTGTGGGTTTTTTTTCATTTGTATGCAGTTTGACTCTTTAAAATTAGCCACTTTTAACTCTTTTAGAGTATTCCATATAGCTACTGTTTGAAGTGACACCTTGTGTATTAATGAAAACTTTGATTTTAATAAAGAACAATCTATATCACTGATCATAATAGCTATTACATTTTGTACCAGATCTTGGTCTTTCTATTATACTTGACTTTCTCATACTCTCCTTCTCATTGTTTTCTCATCCCTTCAAACATTTTAGTAATAACTGTCAGTACTGAAATTTCAACAAAGACTTAGGAGTTGTACATTTGAGGTATCAGATCAAAAATAGTTCTTGTTCTCACTACACAGGTAAACGTGAAGAGAGCATTAAATCAAATGTGCTCAACCACTGAAAAGCCAAAGCTATTAAATTGCATACAGAAATAAACCAGTTGAAACATGGCAAATTGTAGTTGTTATGGTTACTAGTTCTTCCTCTGCAGTGCTTTAATATTAAAGCTAAAACAAAAATAAAGTGTAAATATAGATTGATGTGGAATAAGGCCCTCATTCTTTAAAGCGCCACTGTACCTCAGTACTTATTAACTTCAATGAACAATAAATGTATCCGACACTTATAGAGGATGAGGTCCTAAACTATTTACATGATAGTTGTGCTTCATTTCTGCATGCTCGCTAGCCTCCATTTACTTATGTAGAGGCAGAGTTGATTATTCTAAAGAGAAGCACAAGTTAAAATTGACCTTGTATGGTAGACAGGGTTTCCATCATTATGGTTGTTGCCTTTTTGCTC
This sequence comes from Athene cunicularia, assembly GCF_003259725.1. NCBI lineage: Eukaryota > Metazoa > Chordata > Aves > Strigiformes > Strigidae > Athene > Athene cunicularia. The sequence goes on from NW_020799098.1 coordinate 23,039,261, forward strand.
AGGTATGCAGATGTAACTAAACCTCTAGCTCACTACAGTAGCTGATAGAAAACTGCCACTCAATTTATGGAACAATACCAGATATAGGGTGAAGTAGGATAGCAACAATGACTAAGGAGATGAAAAAAGTCTCATATGAAAGGAAAATAAAAAACGTAGGACCTTTTATTTTTAATCTTAGAAAGGAGAAGAGTAAGAGGGCACACAACAAAGTAAGAAGGTACAGTATAGAAACAGTAACACACAGAAAAAGACACTAAAGGGAAATTAAAACAATTAAAGCATTATACATGAGACAGGAACATAAAAAGATTCAGAAAGGGATTGGACACGCACTTTCAAAAAAGTACTTATTTCATAGAAAGAAGCGTTGAGGGGGGAACATTGTTAAATTATTGAAGTCTTATGCCAGCTTTTCGTTATTGTATCTCAAGATAGGGCCTTAACAGGGTTAATTTACCCTAGATAGATATTTCCATTACTAGATACTTTAGATATTCTTACATACAACCATAAAGCTTTTTACCTGTCAGTATTACAACGAAGATACTGGACTATACAAACTACCTGACTTCTATATACCAGGATATTTAAATCACTTTAGAACAATTCCAGAAAAAAGAAGTTCAGTATTAATTTTTGCCAAGTCTTCTCGCCCTGATAATTACATTCTCTAAGCAGTTCTAGATCAGACATATGACCTGATAGATTCAAGATGCTTTCTTCAGAGATAAGCAATTAATTACCAAATTTAGCTTTACAAATCCTATAAGCTTATGAGAGATTGCAAGAAAATTTGAGTGTTTTGGTTTGTTTGAATATATATATATACACACACACACACACGTATATATACACATATATACATATATGTAATATACATATACATTCAAGGCAGTGAATTTAACCTGAGAAATAAAAGATCAGAAATTACATAAGCTTTGAAACAAATACTAATGCAGTAGCTCTTCATCAGATGTGTATTAGAACAAAGCTGCAGCAGGTGCACCCGCCCAAGGAGAGCAGAGCTTCTTGGCTGCTGAAGTGCAGCAGCTCGGGGCTGCCTTTGCCCTCGGGGCCTCGCGGTGGTTGGGGCCTTTGCCCAACGGGAGCCGCTATTGACCACAGGTCAGGTCGGGCCTGGGGATCAATGGAGTCCCCTGGGGGAGCCATCGGGAGCTCGTCCCCTGGAGCAGCAGCTGCGGGCAAGGACTCTCCCCTTGGGTCAGGACGCTGCCCAAGGAGCCTCCTCGAGGTGCCTTGGGTCGGGACACTGCCCTGAGCAGGTCCTCCAGGTTGAGAGCCCTCACTGGTCAGGTGAGTGACAGAGCGTCTTGGGTTGTCCTTAAATCCTATGGAGCTGTACTTTGTTATGTGTTTTGGGTTGCTGTTAAACCCTAGGAAGTTGTTCTGTTCTCCTTTCACAGGCATTTGAACCTGTAATTTGCGGAGGGCTAGTTAACTGTGTTAACAATAAATCTTTAATTTTTGGTGATTGATTGTTTATTTGAAAGCCTCCATAACAGAAGCCCTTTCATGCTCTAGAAAAGAAATCTGTGAATAATTAGTCCATACTAAATGCAAGGACTCCTGTTTTAAGGAGTCATTTAACTTATTTGATTGGCTAGCAATGTAATGATTACTGGTCAAAATTTTTATTTGAGCATATCTGTTTTATTTTGAGCTACCAACAATTCAGAGTTAGGTGTAGTGATTTGGGGCTCTTCATGTGTTTGGGTACTAGAAAGTCACTCTGTATGTTATCTTACTGCTTAGCACAAAAATTAGAGACATAATTCCCACAGCAAAAGGAATTGCTATAGGAGTTATATATCAGTACAAGTAGGACATGGTCATATTCTAGCAAATTCAGCAAAGAGCCATGAAGAACATTAGGGGGTTGCAGTATTGACATATGAGGAGCGGCTGAGAGCGAGCTGGGACTATTTAACCTGGAGAAGACTCAGAGGAGATCTAATCAACTTGTATAAATAACCAAGTGGAGCTATAAAGAAAACTGATCCAGGCTCCGCTGTGTGGGTTACAGGGAAAAGAAAAGAGGCACAGACTGAAACATAAGAAAAACTCCACTACTGTAAGGGTGAGTGACCACTAGCACAGGTTGCTAAGAGAGGCTGTGGGCTCTATCCCTGAATGTATCCAAAACCCATCATGACATGGTGCTGGGCAACCAGCTCTGGATGGCCCTGCTTAAACAAAGAGGGTTGGAATAGTCAGTCTCCAGAGACACCTTCCAACATCTGCCATTCAATGATTCCTTTATTCAAGGTTCAAAAGAATTGTAATATCCACAGAAAATGTCTGACTACAGAAGCAAAAAGCAGTAAATGCACCAAAGAAAGAAATTCACTGATTCTGTAATATGAAGAGAAAGTTAAACCTCACTGGCAATTACGAAAGCTAAAGCACAGTATGTCAAGGATGAAAACTGGTGCCAAGAAATGTTATGCTGTAATATAAACTTCCTACCATCTTTCATGACAGCTACCTAACATCATGTCTAATTTCTGATATAATGCAAATTAGTTTCTTATCAAAGAATTTTGGTTTTTTTGCACAGCCAATTAGATTTTATCTAAACACATATACGTGTGAATACCAAAATAAGCATGAAGACCACTAAACTATGCAGCATAAATAAAAAATGTTTGAAAATTTTCACTGATTACTTACTAAGGTAGATTCCCATGTTATAATTCTCTTGTTCAGTGGGGAAGAAAAATGAGAAAACCTGCATGTCAACTGCATCTTCTAACCTTCAGTGGAACACCACATGAGCTCTGAATATTGCACAACTAGTGCAATAGTTGTATAATTTTTCATTTCGATAAAGTATCCCATTATTTTTTTCTATATACCTAAAATAGCAACCGGCAGTGGGTAAAAAACTGGCTGGATGGCCGAGTCCGAAGAGTTGTGGTGAATGGAGTTAAATCCAGTTGGCGGCCGGTCACAAGTGGTGTCTCTCAGGGCTCGGTTTTGAGGCCAGTCCTGTTTAACAACTTTATTGATGATCTAGACGAGGGGATCGAGTGCACCCTCCGTCAGTTTGCAGATGACACCCAGTTGGGTGGGAGTGTTGATCTGCTCGAGGGTAGGGAGGCTCTGCAGAGAGACCTGGACAGGCTGGAGCCATGGGCTGAGCCCAACTGGAGGAGTTTCAATGAGGCCAAATGCCGGGGGCTGCCCTTGGGCCACAACAACCCCCAGCAGCGCTACAGGCTTGGGGAGGAGTGGCTGGAGAGCTGCCAGTCAGAGAGGGACCTGGCGGGGTTAATTGACAGCCGGCTGAACAGGAGCCAGCAGTGTGCCCAGGGGGCCAAGAAGGCCAATGGCATCCTGGCTTGTGTCAGCAATAGCGTGGCCAGCAGGGACAGGGAAGGGATCTGACCCCTGTACTCGGCACTGGTGAGGCCGCCCCTCGATTCCTGTGTTCAGTTTTGGGCCCCTCACTACAAAAAGGACATTGAATGACTCGAGCGTGTCCAGAGAAGGGCAACGGAGCTGGTGCAGGGTCTGGAGCACAGGTCGTACGGGGAGCGGCTGAGGGAACTGGGGGTGTTTAGTCTGGAGAAGAGGAGGCTGAGGGGAGACCTCATTGCCCTCTACAGCTCCCTGAAAGGAGGTTGCAGAGAGCTGGGGATGAGTCTCTTTAACCAAGTAACAAATGATAGGACTAGAGGTAATGGCCTTAAATTACACCAGAGAATGTTTAGACTGGATTACTAGGAAGCATTTCTTTACAGAACGGGTTGTTAGGCGTTGGAATGGGCTGCCCAGGGAGGTGGTGGAGTCCCCATCCGTGGAGATGTTTAAGAGTAGAGTCAACATAGCACTTAGGGATATGGTGTAGTTGGGAACTGTCAGTGTTAGGTTAATGGTTGGATTAGATGATCTTCAAGGTCTTTTACAACCTAGATGATTCTGTGATTTAGCAGATTACGTTATCTTTATGTTAGAAAAGTATTACAAGATTATTTTTGTTTGTGGAAATTTTATCTTTAATTAATATTCATTCTGTTTGCTACAAGATAAAGTTGACCTTGATTTTTATTCACAAGGATTTTAAGTAAGTTTTCTGGTTTTTTTCTAGTTTGTTCTGTATTTACTTTTTTGTGTTTTCATCAAAGACACTTTCTTTTTAACAGATCTTTAGGGATTTTGCTTATATTTATGGCTATATGGTACTATAAAATTGTAAAGATTATCAATCTTTGGGGATTAATGTGCTTTTTCATCAATGTAATTGCTTTGTGTGATGAAAAGAAAAAAATACAAGGAAAAAGTGAGAGCTGGTTATAAATATTCTGATTATATTTTTGAAGGAATTCCAGAAGTTGCCACTGCCTCCAGCAGCTTTGGGGCCCAGTTACTCCTCCTGCCACCCCCTGGATTCCAGCCTGGAGATCCAGAGATCTCCATCCCAGGTCAACGGACACAGCTGCTGCTTTCTGACATGCAAGTTCAACTGGTAGTGATGATGAGCATGTATCCCAAACACACACATACACAGGACACCAACATGGCTAGCTACACAGGCTGCTACAAAGTGCTGCCTTCAACATCACCTACATGCAGGACTGACATGAACACAAGCACAGGTAGCCATGTCCCCTCCTCCTCTTTGCCCAGTAGTGACTGAAGCCCACACTCAACAGCGCACACTCAACACTCTCTTGCTTCACACACACATGCACTTCAGCAGATCCCTCAAGTACCAGTGTGACCCTGCTGTCCGTCCAACACCCCTGCCCAGTTCCCATTACCTCTTACCCTCCCCACTGGCTGGTCCAGCTTGGGGCTCGCTAGCATATGCATGCACTCACACACTCGCCTCACAGGTACTGCACACTGTGGCTTCCCCACCCAAATACAAGCCTGGGCCCTTTCTCTGCCTGATAAGCCTGCCCAGTCCCACAGCCTCTTACTTGCTGTCTGATGACATACTAGCATAAGCTTTTGTTTACTATTAAATTTTATTTTCTTTTGTGCCAAATATTGCACATCATTTCTTACTATTCTGATTTTAACAGCACTAAATCCTACTTCATTATCCAAGCCCATCAACACTAAACCAGTCCATGTAAGAGCTTAGCTGCCCAGTTATGTGCATCCTACTGTCTTCCATTAGATCTCAAGCTTTTACTTTTCAACCCATACCCTTCATTACCTTGGAGAAGAGACTATAGCTCTAAGAATATTCTGGAATTTGGTTGAAACATCCTGTCTTACCCATAACATTTAAAACCAACCAGTAATAACTATTCTTTTCCAGGTAATACAGGCTTCAGATGCAATGCAATGACATCTGGTCATTTAGTACATGATTGAGAAAGAAAAAATGAAACATTATTGACAAATATGTTGTCAGCTGATGAGGGAAGAAAAAAAAAGATGAAGTATCTGTTAAACAGTTTAATATAATTTTTCATCTAGCTCAGTACTGAAGTGGAGGAAAAGTTAACTAAAAATGGTGGGGGAGAGAGTAAAATATACTATAAAGCAGTTATGTTTCTGTACCCTTAAGACACTGTTCTAACTAGGCAGCTGTTTCTAGGGCAGCACAGCATCTGAATGGTGCTGAACACATAGGAAAAGAAACAACGATGCAGCAAGGATTGATGGCCATTTAACAATAAAACCTACATTTCACTTGTGTCTAAATGTTGAAGGTTTTTTTTCAAAAAAATAGCTAGATCAATAGCAGCAACTTCACAATTTATGAAGATCTATTCCTGAGCTGAAAGAATGGGGTTAGAGGCCCTTTAGCAAAACAGGAGAGAAAAAATTTTGAAGCAGCAGTAGTTTCATTATTTACAACCCCTGTATAAAAAGACAGCTAATAAAGTTGACTAGTGATTCTAGTATGCCTTAATTTTTTCTAGATATATTTGACAAGTGTTTACATTTGTATTTTGCTCTTTATATTTTCAAGGTGTTACACAAAAATTGCCTACTTAATCCTCACAATACAAGTGTTAAAGCTGGAGAATGTTGAGTCTGAAGGTAAAACAACTTCCTGACTAGTGAATTAAAGATTTAATCATAATAAAAATTAGGGGGGTTTTAATAGCTCCTAATGTCATGCATTAAACACCCCTTGAGTCCTATGCCAAACAACGTTGAGTGTCAGGATAATTCTGTGTTTTGCTCAGACTTCCCACAATCTTTGCAACAAACGTTGCAGCTATAAGCATTACATTTGCATACTACAGACTTCACTTATGAAGACAGCCCTTTTACAAGCTCACATCTATTTTGCTCACAGATATTATAAGACAGACATAAGACGTATATTATAGTGATTTATTTATAGATATATTTATGGGTATGTGAATGATTACCAAGGGAGTTTAAAATCGCTTCCCATTCAGTTTCACAATAGTTTGAAACTCAGAGACCTCTCTTCTCTTTTTCCACATCAATTTTCCAGTGTTTCAAGAAACACCTTAATAATTCAAAGTGATATAATGAAATTTTATATGGAGAGTAAAGAAGGTCAGCTTCCCTAAGCTCTCCACAGGTGTTAGATTCCTTCTTGATGTTCTACTGATACACACTCTACAGTGTTCAAAATAATTGCTTTTCCATTTCTATCACAGAAACAAAAACAAATGAACCAAAAAACCCCTTCATCTTTGCCAAGTTTTTGGCTAAGCAAAGTATGGCCTGTAAACAGATATCAAATTAGCATTGCTCACGTACACTATCATCTTAACAAATATGTGTTACCATGTTGCCTGATTCTATCACAGTCTTAATTTTAAACCAAAAAATAAAGTTAATACAGCAAATCTGAATGCTGAAATATAGGCAGGACTATCATCAGTCTTGTATGGCCAGAACCCTAAATTCTGTAACATCCTAAATTGTCCTGCTCTCCAACACAACCTCTCTCAATCTTTGGATCTTCTAGTAAACAATGATAACTTATTTTCCACAAATCTAAAGAAAGGATCAAAGATTTTCTACAAAGAAAATATAGAGAGCTTGCAAAAGAGCGTGTTACTAGCATGTTGTGATCCAATAACCAAACTAAAAACAAATCAGAAAAGATGCACTACTCACATCCCTCAACCACTGGACATGTGATTGTGCCTTACAAGTTAATTAGACTGTTACATTGTGTATGCTTTGTGTATCTAGGAAGCTAGAACACAAAGGGTTCTGCTGTTTACCATGCAGAGCATACTGCAGCCTATTTTAAGAAACCATCATAGCATACAATTATTTCATTTCGATTGTTATGTCTTATTTATAGAAAAAATACAGAAATATTATCCCAGAGGCATATGTTTCATATAAAGCTGATAAATGTGACCAAATTAAAATATCATGCAGGCAAATTACAGAGAAAATGAAACTGACTGCCAAAATGCCTGAAGGGAGCAACAGATTTTTTGATTCCTATAAATCAAGGCTGGATTGCTTTCTAGAAGGCATTTTTCTTTAGACTGTTGGCCTCAGTGATGAAATCCTATCTCAGCAGTAAGATTAGATGATCTACCAGTTTCTAGTTATCTATGAACCTGTCAGCTATATTTAAATGAGTACTATCTTCATATGATGTCTATAATTGGATGTGGTTGAGGACTGCCTTAGACTACCCCAAGAGCAAGACTAGGTTATATTTACAAGAATATCTCCATTATGTGATCCTTCTACAATTGAAACTGATTGCTTTAGACTACCTCAAGAGAAAGACTAGGCTATATAACAACAAATTTTAAAACTTTTATGGAGATTATGAAGATGCCTAAAACTCTGTCTTTCTGGTCTTCGGTTAAAGAATAAAATTAACAGATCTAAGTGTATACTTCTCCTGCTTCATGGCAGGAGCTACTGCTCTTCATGGCAGATGTCAAAAGGGCAGCCATAACAGCATGAGTTACCAACAATTTATCATTTCTGTAATAGAAAACAGATTTTTGACCTTTGAGTGGCTCAGCAAAAATAATGGCATGCTTATTTCTTTCATTAAAGAAAGGAAGAGGTGGCTACACAAACAGAAGATAATGGGTAAAATGGCAAGAGATTTGGATCCCCCAAAATATCACAATTTATAGTTATAAATCAAGTAGACCTTCAAAATGTTTCTGAATCTCAAAATAATTACTTAATCAGAAAATGTGCAAAAATGCTAATTGTTGGCAGATATGGCTGTTACACATACTAAACTATATCTTTTTCTGTGAACAGTCCCATTAAGGTCATCAGCTACCTGGAGAGATGTGTGGAGTGTGTTGTTTTGTTAGAGAGAATACTAATCTCTCTCTGAAATATTAGTCATTAGGAAATAATTTGCTGAAAGACTGTTTCTTTTTCCTTTGCCTTTCAACTATTTTAAAAGTTTCAATTACATATCTTTTGCTGCTTTAATCATAGCATAAATTACAAATCCATGAAATATAAACAACACATATAAGTATCTAGAAAAATATCTACAAATACAGTAAAATAGCCTCTCAAGGATATTAATAAATCCATCCTTCTAAAAAACATTTGATAATTTGACCTGCAACGTCAACTTTACTAAATCTTTGTTTACAGTCTAGGCCCTGGAAATATTACACTTTGACAATGATGCATTATATGCTTGTAGTTTCACAAAATACAGTGCAACATACCTCCTACAAAAATAATATTGCCCGCGGATAGCAATTTTGTGTAAGATTAGTAAAATGTCAAGGATACATGAAAAATGAAAAGTTAATCAGCAATCTGAAAGCAGAATTCATTAATAACTCTTTTAATGTCAGAAATCAGTATGATACATCCTACGATGGTACTATGTGGTTATATAAGAAAAGATGAGAATTAATTTAGACTGCTTTTGTTGAAAATGGACAGCTTGACAAAATATTTTACCTCCTACTGTGTATTTTAAAGTTGTAAAATTTGTTGTTATATAGCCTAGAAAGAACAGAACTTTGGTATTTTTATTTTGCAGATATCTAGCCACTGAAGGAAGTGGAATAATAACAACAACATATAACATATATGCTCTTGACTATGTCATGCTTTTGCTGAGAGATGCTTCAGAAAATTATTTAGCCCACAGTACTGATTTTCTAGGTCTCTTCCGGTGTCTCCATTTCCCTACACAAAAATTTATCCACAGGTTCTATATAAATTTTGATATCTGAATGTTCTACCTTTTGATCTCTATGAATGCAGAAGGTGCATGACCTTAAAGCTAAGGAACCATATTAATTAGTTGACTGCATTTTGCACTTAAAATGGATTCTCACCTAACTTAATCCATTTTAAAAACTGGTCTGTAGTCTAAGCCAGTCCTCCAGCCTTTACTCTGCAGTTAATGAAGACAGATAAATATCTATAGCAGCCTGTACACACCCACATGAAAGAAGTGTTTAAGATAAATGGGATAAAGCATCCATTCTAAGTCCTCTCTTTGTTATAAAGGCAGCCTAGATAAATACCTTAACATGCAGGCCTGCTATTTATATAGCTGAAGTTAGGAGGGTGAATTCATGTGGAATTACTTCCTCATACAGAACATGTAATATCATCACACACAAGACCTTAACTATACAATAAACAGATAGCAAACTATTTCTCAGCATTAATCTATAGAAGTTACAGGTTTACAAACAAAAGTGAACTTGTAAGAAAATGCCTACACACCTAAATTCACACCTGTTCATGATTCACACTCTTTACACAATTCACACCTACACACTATTCACATCTGCTTGTTGCATGTCACAGAAGAGTCTATCTAACCTCTTCCACCCAAAAATTTCTGGTTGTCGTAGTTTGAACCTAGCCAGCAGCCAAAACACCACACAGCAGCTCGCTCACCCTGCCCCACTCAGGAGATGGGGAATAACTGGAGGGTAAAGGGAGATGCATAGGTTGAGATAAAAACAGTTTAATAATTGAAATTTCTTAGCAGCTTGGTCTGCCTGTTGGTTGTTCTGATGTTCTTCAGTGGCCCAACTTTTGGGTACATAAGCATCTACATGACGTACTTTCACAACCAAGTTCTCTACTTGAGCAGCAATATCTTGCCATAATTCAGCAGCCCAGACATGTGTGCCTCTGCGATGCCAGTTTCTCCATTTCCACTGCTGTAACCACCCCCACCGCACATTTACCACCATCCATGAGTCAGTACAGAAGTAGAGCACCGGCCACTTTTCTCACTCAGCAATATCCAAGGCCAACTGGACAGCTTTCACCTCTGCTAACTGACTCGATTCACCTTCTCCTTCAGCAGCTTCAGCGACCCATCGTGTGGGGCTCCACACAGCTGCTCTACACCTTCAGTGTTTCCCCACAATGTGACAGGACCTGTTGGTTAACAGGGCATACCGCTTCTCATTATCTGGTAGTTTACTATATGGTGGGGCCTCTTCAGCACACATAACCTCCTCCTCTGGCGCCATTCCAAAATCTTTGCCTTCTGGCCAATGTGTGATCACTTCCAATATTCCCAGATGGCTGGGGCTCCCTGTTCAAGCCTATTGTATGATCACTGCAACCCATTTACTCCATGTGGCATCAGTTGCATGGTGTGTAGAGATGACACTCCCTTTGAACATCCAGCCCAGCAGCAGCAACCAAGAATGCCAGGAGGAGCTGTGCTTCAGTACCAATGACTTCTGAAGCAGCTTGAACTCCTTCATAAGCTGCTGATACCTCCTTCTCAGTTGGAGTATAACAGGCTTCAGAACCTTTATATACTGACTCCAAAATGCCACAGGTCTGCCAGAGACTCCAAGTAGAGCCATTCTCCTCAGCTGCAGTGTAAAGCACATTTTTGGCATCTTGTCCCAAGGGCTAATGCATGAACTATTTCCTGTTTAATTTGTTCAAAAGCTTGTCATTGCTCTGGGCCCCATATAAAATCATTCCTTTTCCAGGTCACTTGATAGAAAGGGCTTACAATCTGACTGCAGTTTGGAATATGCATTCTCCAGAAACCCACAACCCCCAAGAAAGCTTCCCTTTCCTTTTTGCTAGTCTGTGGGGACACAGCTGTTATTTTATTAATCCTATCCATCAGGATCTGACATTGTCCATCTTGACATTTTCTCCTAAAATCTGTATCCCCTGTGCAGGTCCCTTGACTTTAGCCTGCTTTATGGCAAAACCAGCTCTTAGAAGGATTTGGACCACTTGCTCCCCTTTCTCAAAAACAACTGCTGTGTTACCCGATACGATGAGGTCATTAATGTACTGCAGGTGTTCCAGAGTTTTGCCCTGTTCCAGAGCAGTGGCAAATGGTGGGGCTGTGTTTCCACACCTGAGGCAGCCAATTGCAGGTGTACTGGACACCCCTCCAGGTGAAAGAAAACTGTGGCCTGCATTCTGCAGCCAGAGGGACTGAGAAGAACGCATTAGCAATACTAATCATGGCATACCACTTGGCCACCCTCAACTCTAGTTCATATTGCAGTTCATATGGCAGCACTCAGCAGTGGTGTGACTTCATTCAGGCCACGATAGTCCACTGTCAATCTCCACTCTCCATGAGACTTTCGTACTGGCCACATGGGGCTGTTAAAAGGGGAGCGCGTCTTGCTGATGACTCCTTGGCTCTCTAGCTGATGAATCAGTTTATGGATAGGGATTACAGCATCTTAATTGGTGCGATACTGCCATTGGTGCACAGTTGTAGTGGCAGTTGGCACCCATGGTTCTTCAACCCTCAGCAATCCCACAACAAAAGGATCCTCTGAGAGACCAGGCAACACAGACAGCTGTTTGATTTCCTCTGTCTCCAAGACAGCTATACCAAAAGCCCACTGATACCCTTTTGGGTCCTTAAAATACACTCTCCTGAGATAATCTATGCCAAGAATGCATAGAGCTTCTGGGCCAGTCACAATGAGGCATTTTTCCCACTCAGTCCCAGTTAGGCTCATGTCAGCCTCCAATACAGTCAGCTGCTGAGACCCCCCTGTCACTCCTGAAATACAAACGGCATCTGCTCCTTCAAAATTCCATGGCATTAGGGTACATTGGGCACCAGTGCCCACTAAAGCCTTATACTGCTGGGGGTCAGATGTGCCAGGCCACTGAATCATCACAGTCCAGTAAACTCAGTTGTCCCTGTCCTCCACCTGGCTGGAGGCAGGGCCCCTCTAATGTTGGTCTTAATACCCGCTAACGACAAATGGGCTAGTTTGGTGTGCGTGGGTCTCAGTCTCATGTTGGTCACTCACTTCTCATGAACACAAATCAGAAGTTCTTCTCGTAGGATCATGAGCTAAGTCAACCCTTCTGCTCTGTTTGGGCAACTGATTACTGGAAACTGGAGCGGCATTACCCCTGAAAGAATCCTGATTTGTAGTTGGTTTTCCTTCCAATTCACATACCCACTCGTCTAGGAGGTAGCTAAGTTTTCCATTCCATTTTCTCATGTCTTCTTCACTGTTTCCCCCATGGTGTACACTATTTCTCTAGAGTAGGGGAATGCTTGCCCCTAATAGTGAAGATATTGGTCAGTACAGGTGGGGGCAGAACTTATCCTTGAATTGCTGGAACTCTCAGGACAGTTTCACCATATGTTTCTCCAGCATGTCTGATAGTTTCTCCACAGCTGAGACGCAAGTCTGTAGGGAGGAGAGACTCTCTTCAAATTGACAGATGAGTAGCCACTTCATTCAGAGTTAGTGCCTCATCGTCTCCTCCTAAATCTAGTACTGTCAGTGTGTTGGCATACGATGATGGTGGGGTCTGTACAACCCTCCACCACATGGCTAGTCACACCAGACATCACATGGGTCTTCAGGTAACCACATTGGTCAGGTTGTAATAAATCACCTTCCGCACAGCTAGTTCCCTCAGATACTGGATACTGTTGAACAGGGCTTAGTAGGCAGGGGCCAAGCCCCAGAACTTTGTAGTGATTTGTGTCTCTCTAGAATTGCCAGGGTGACAGTATACTTTTCCCACATCTTTTACAATTTTTTTTTTTATTAAAGGAAAAAAAAATATATATATATAATGTAAAAGCTGTTTGACAAGAAAACCTAAAATTATCACATTCTTTCAGAGAGCAAAGTTAAATGCAGATCTATCACAGATTTCCAGGAGGGTCCCAAGACTATATGCCTCAGACCCACGCTGTGTAGAAACCACAGGAAAACAAGAAGAGAAAGCTTGAGTCTTCCTTCCTGTTCAACACACCCCCAACCACACTTTAACCCAAGTTTGGATGATCTAGGCAGACTGAATGGAATTTCTAAGACTGTAGCTTCAATAGAAACTTCCAGTATCCTCTCTGTACAAGAATATTTACCTGTATAACAAGTCTTATTGTTTTTCATATGACTAATTTCCAAAACAGCTGATGGATTTTACAGAAGAGGTCGTCTTAAACGACCTTTATTATTTTTCCGCACTTTGAGAAAGCCCTTCTCTTCTACTTAGTTGCAGTTTCATTTAATTTAGGCATGTTTATAAAGACATGGGGCAATTCTTAAATAAATTAATGTAAGTTTGGAATTAAGCAGTAGTGCTAGACAGTGCACATTTGCAGATATATTCAATATTTATGGATTGTGTGGGTTATGCCTGTAGCTCTGAAGTTCCTCTTAAAGTTCATTTAATCTAATCCACTCAGTTGTCTCAAGAGATAAAGTTTCTCATTTAGTGTGATGTCAAGGCTTAGTCAACCCATTGCGGTGTCATTGTTTTTGACATATTGCTGAGATAGATTCTTTGATTCTGGAGGCTGCCAAGTGGAAACATGTAACTGAAATGATTAATGAAATTATTAAAGAGGGGGTGGGGGATAAGGGGAAGGGCTGTC
>NW_020799098.1:23053117-23076558 GCF_003259725.1 Athene cunicularia
GGAAAGGGAAAGGGAAAGGGAAAGGGAAAGGGAAAGGGAAAGGGAAAGGGAAAGGGAAAGGGAGTTAATGGTATTCCCTGAATGAGACTCAGAGCAAAAAGACCAAAAACCTTCTCATTTCTTAAGCTGAATGCCTAAAGCTGCAGTGTAACTTCTTGTCAAATGTATGCAAAAAAAAAAGTATTGGCAATGTACTTTTACCATTTTATTAAACATGGTAACTGGTTTATTTATATAGGAAATCATTTATCAATCTACATATTATCAGAAACAAATGTGATTTTCTGCAGCCACTTAAAATCAGTAGTTCAGAGATAGGAGAATTTTGGTTCTTTATTTGTGCAGAGCCTAACACAACAGATTTGTATGGTTAAAACTGATGTACATTTTTGTTGTGTTCATATGAATGTATCACAATGAAAATATTTCTAACATGAAAAATAAGGCCTCTTTTCATGTTCCATGAGGGGAAGGGGAAAGACTCTCTGAAAAAAGCACACCAAAATATTTTGTACATACATTTGACATGTTTAGAATATCAAATCGACAGATATTGTTCACTAACTTCACTTACTTTTCCTTCAGAACTAGTAGTAATGATTAAAGGATCTTCAACTACTGTATTGAGCATCCTCTTTCAGTTACGCAGCCATGTCTATCTCTTTATTTGGGCATAAGATCATGTTTCAGAACATTTACCAATTTTTTCTAAATGTACTGACTGTAATTCATCAATCTATACAAAGCTGTGAAAATTATATAACTTGCTATCAGGATTTCCTGTTATGCTTGTTTTATACCTCATACAATTGCAGTATACTTCGGAGTCTAACGTTTAAATGTTATGCCTATTTGTTAAGGTACCCTTTTTGTATTTCACGTTTTATATTCAGATTTCCAGGAAGTCTGGACTTTTAATTTGTATTTTTAATCTCTTTCATGGTTTTCATTTCTTTCCAGCAAAGTTCCTACTGCATTTACAGAACCTAAGCAAATCTGTTAAACAAGATCTGACATCACTTCATTCATTCCTGTCTCTGTTAATGATATCTCTAGAACAAAACTACCAGACATATAAGCCATACCTGCTTTGTTTCCTTGCATGTTTTGCTAAATAAGATCAGACTTCAAAACAAAACCCCCAAACTCTTTTGCTCCTGGCTCAGTCAGGCAGAGAGTAAACATGGAACAAAGATGCAGACCATAACTTAATAGTGTGGATATATTTATATTACATGAGGATATGTATACTTTATACCTATATTCTTCTCTATTCATAGAAATGTTTTATCTTGAATGCAATTATTTGGACAAAGATGGCACATACCCGGTCCACTGGATCTAAGGCCAAGTCCTCTCTAAAAGACTCACCATTAATGCCTTGTTGTCTCTTCCTGGAACTAGACTTTGGCTAGAAGTTTGTTACTACATATTTTACCTTCAAATCCAGTTCTTACACACTTAACCATACAGAATAGGATTATTTGATTATTTGAAGTGACATGCATCATTTGATGTGGCTATTCAACTCCTAACCAAAGTGTTATTCTTCCCTCTTCAAAACTGATACTGTCAACTCTTACGATTTCTCCCAGGGCTATTGTAATTGTCCCTGTATGATCAGATATTGTTAGCCTCTATGCCCAAATTAAGATTCTGCTTTCCCATGTGCCATGACATCAACCACAATTGCTTTCCAATACACGTGTCTTAGTATTACACCCAGCTTAGCAGTATTTCTAATAAGCAAATAGTATGGCTGGCAACAAATGAGAACAGCCTAAAATCCTCCTATGTTTTCTCATTTAATTTTACTGGTTTCTTTTATTTGGTTGTTCTCACCAAGCACATTAAAGTTATCTTAGACGGCTGCTCTACAATGTGTGGTTCATAAGCATGAACTTTCACAGTACCACGCCACTGCCATCCCACTATATCACAGTGATTAGCTTCTGGGAGTTAATCCACGTTTTCCCAGATATACTAAAAGATAACACATGTTCCCACCACAGTTTCAGATAAACCTTGCCACCCTCAAACTGAGTCACTCTTATAAGAAAAGAGTCAGTGTAAGATGTCCTAACCATTATTAAAATCGTCTCACTCAGGAAGGACTTGCAAAATTTAAATCTTCATCAACCCATTGACAGCTCTTGATCCAGCTGATAAAGCTAATCTCTTTGGAAGGACTGTGCCAAAAAACACTTGAAGGTTTAATTTTGCATGAACTAGAAATCATTAATTGCATGAACAGAAACATGATGTGGAGATTTTAAAAAAAAATATATTAGAGATCCTTTGTCCTGAGACATTAAAAATTAAGAAGTGCTTGGACTTGTCTAGTCTTTAGGCTACTTCAACCATCAGCTTTTATACATGTGACTAATTTTAACTGCCTGAGCCAGCTCTCTGGAAGCTAATAGCTAAAGGACATCACCTACCCTTTTGGTTCTGATATATCATCTACTGAAAGCTGAACCAGCTTACCTCCTAATGACCCAACAAATGCTGTTGAAATACCTGTTAAAGGACTGTCTTCTTTGTGAAACTGCAAATATCAGTAATACCCTGAACTTCAACATGTGAAGACATTCAACAGCAAGCCAGTGTCCACCATCTTAGGCTCAATCTTTCAGAGTTTTTCCCACTAGTAATTGCATACCCATAGTTCATGACAAAACCTGTCAGTCTGTCACAGTGAATGATGCCAGGCCTCTTCTAACAAGGTGCAGAAGGTCCTCCACTTTCTGAAATTCATAAATATATATATATATGTGCTGACTTTTTTCAAACCAAATGAACATTACCCTTAGATCATTGGTGCCCTGGGAGTTTTCCTCTCTCTCTCTCTCATCCTGAAAGTACAACAAAGCAGCTGCTATGCCATTATCTGGTCCCAGCATGCATTCTTTTCAAAACACAATACTGTACTTTAAAAAATAAAAAGTACAAAAGCCCATGCCAACCTCAGGACTCATGGGGCATTTGCCATATGCTTTTTAATCATGTGGGCCACAAACTGATTGTCACATA
Organism: Athene cunicularia; assembly: GCF_003259725.1. Classification (NCBI taxonomy): domain Eukaryota; kingdom Metazoa; phylum Chordata; class Aves; order Strigiformes; family Strigidae; genus Athene; species Athene cunicularia. Next base: position 23,056,151 of record NW_020799098.1, read on the forward strand.
TACAGAAATGAATTTAGCTGTTAGCTGACTTCTGGTACATCATCACTACCATTAGAAAGGGAAGAGTTATCGCCCTCATAATAGATAGTTGCACACATCTTCCCTGGGGGAACAGATGAGTACAAGTGTACCTTCTATTCCTACTTCCTATTCATCTCCAGGTGTCATAAGGAAATCATATTCTATCACGTAAGGAGGGAATTTCAAACACTTAAATACTTCTCGGATCACATAGGTGAGTCTATTTTTCAGTTTATGTCCTTCTCTCTTTTTGCAATATCCCCATTACCATCTTGAATGCAGTTAAAAGATTAATGCTTTCCTCCCTTCAAAATCTTCCTGAAAAAAACAGATGAGTTACCTAAGGAATCCTGATTTCTCATGTGACATTCTGATTTCAGCAGAGACTTGATTTTTTTCTCCTACTGTTCCATCTCTAAAACTGTAAAAGAGTAAGTAAACAGAAGTACAGCACAGAAATTTCACTGCCTAGCACAAAGAAACACTGCTTCCAGAATTTAAAACTATAGACCTGCATCATGGGCCTGCATGAACAAAACGCAGTTTAGCAAGACATGCATTAAAGCCAAAAGTTCTGATTGCTGTCATGGCTAAGTACTGCACTGAAAGTGGCTGTAATTTTACCAGATGTCCCTGGAAATAGAACAGGCAGTAAATCACCTCAAAGCCACAAGCCACCTTCTAGACACCAGACTCGGAACAAAGATATGTAGATTCCTATTTATTAATTTATTGAACAAACCAGCAACACTCTTTACAGCCACTTTGTCCATTATTTTTTATCACTCAACCAGTTTCTAATTAAATTTTATATTTCTCTCAACAAAATGGCTCATAGCTGCATCACATCACACTTCAAAACAAAGTAAATAGTATGCTCTATAGCTCTTCAGCATAATTCATTAATGCGCTTTGCTGAATGAAACAGGCTGGGTTCTATACAACAATCTGCTTTATCTGAGGTTCTTCAGCAAGTGAAGGAATAGAGGTGTTCTCGTCTGAGGACTGCTTCCCCTGTTCACAGCAACTGAAAAGCTGGCTTGTTAAATGTAGTCAGCATTGTAGGTGACTCACTCTGTGCCCTGCATGTGCTTCTGCTACAGCACAATGTTCAGCCTCTCAGACTTAAAATAAACCGTTCTGCCTACCAAGGCTTAGATATTTCCAGTCTCCAAAGGGTAAGAATATCAACTATGATCTAAAACTCTGCATTACATTTGGTGTATGCTATCTATGCTTTTGCTTATGGATTACCTCCACAGAGGCAGGGGTTCTGTAGCATTTTTGCTCGTGATTTGTTGGAATGAGGGTTCCTCTGAGAAATGCAATCACCATGATTTTCACTTGTTGATTTTACATAGCTATATTGTTTGACAGTCTGTGGTCAAAAAAAAAATTTGCCCCATGCTCCAATTAAGTCAACTTGTCTGAAAAAATATGGTCATCTTTTATGTTAAAAGCAGCAGCAGAGAACTGAGAAGACTATTAGAGGGACAGTGTTTTAGTTTTTCTTATTGTTTGGTAAGAGAACCTCTGAGCTCAAGGAAAAAGTATTCATAAGGACAAGTAAGAACTGAAAAGGGAGTTTTCTAAAACATAATCATATGATTCACTAAAGATTTCCCATCTACAGAGCCAATTTAAACCATAGACTTCGAAAATTCAGTATCTCCCCTTAAAAGCCTTGTAACTTTACTGCAGTAACTGTTACAAGTCATATATTTGTCAGGAAATATAATTCCCTCACTCTGACCATACATTTCTCCCTTAAAAACAAAAGGGGAAAGACATAATAATGAGAATAGGTGAATCAACATCAGATCACTTGCAGCAAATGCAGCACATTGCTTTTTTTCTCATTTTCTTTCTCAAAAGTAAAAGCAGCAATAGCTTTACTAAAATTCTATTAACAAAATATCACAGAAGTCACATTCAATTTTGTAATTGCTAACCCTTCCCACTCAGCTGAGAAATTGTAAAAATGCAATGCAAACACATGCAAACCCAGGTCAAAGGATCTTCTTTTAAATTAAAATGAACATTCAGAGAGACCTCATACTCTATGTGCTGGGTAGTATCTGCTCTAAGCAGAAACTCCCAGTTGGAAACACGCAGCACTCTCCCAGCCAGCAAACCGGCTGGCCATCTGCCTGCATCTGTCTCTTCTATGCAAATTCCCAGTTCCCAAAAGTATGCACTGCAGCTTCAATTCACTTCACTTCACAGTTGGCTGTACCATGTTTGTAAGTTATTTGGCTGGTATGGATACATCATTTTTTTAAGATATTGGAGGATACAAGTGCCTGTTCTTTAATCAAGCATAAATCATTGAAAGTAGGCAAGGAAGACCTGATTACAAGCAAATCTAAAAAAAGATAGTACTGGAGTTCTAAGAATAAGAACACACCTGATTTGGCTGACCTAGAAGGCCAGGCCACTGGCCCAGCAAGTTGCTTAATCTGCTGGCTGTTGATGATTTGAAGGAGAAATGGGAAGCAGAGACCACCACCTGTTTTACTCAAGGTTATATTAGAGAGCTATTTTCCTATGTTGCTTAAAATAGGGGTGTATGTGTGTGTGTGTATTTTCCCTCTGCAAATAGATTGTTCTACCTTTATTTGAGTGACCAGATGAGCTATCAGAAGAATATTTCCCATCCTCTGCTCCCCCTCCTTTAGAGACTAGTGCAGCCAATTTATAGAATTACTGTGCTGTTACTGATTTAAGTAAATTTGAAAATACCTACTAGCTTTAGAAGCAATAATATAGATGAGCAAGCTAAAGCCTACAGTTCTGTGCTCTCAGACATTACAGTGAACCTGGCCCAGATGAAAAGAAAATTAGAGCTAATCGGTTTGCAGATATTTAATTAACCAGAATTTGGTTGGGTTGCCCAAGTTAATCCTGACTTTCTTATTAGTTCCTATGTTTGTTGTGATTCAAATTCAAAGAGTTGTTGAAGCACCCTGTATCATAATCCTGACACTCAAAAACACAGGCTAAAACAGCATTAGTCATATTAAGATTTAACAGTATGCATGTATGTAAAAAGAAGTAAAAAGATAGTACTCTTCTGAATACAATACTGGAGAGACTATTAGTCTGCCTAAATCTCCAAAAAGTTTTAAAACAGATTGGAAAAGGTTCAGACAAGCCTCATAAGACTGGTTCAAGATCTGGAGTTTGGGATTTAAAAAACTCTATTTACTTAAGCTTTCAAAGGCAAGGCTTTTTAATCTACTAAACAAAGGTATAACAATATCCAGTGACTGCAAGCAGAAAATAGATAAATTTCCAGCTATAAATATGGCATAATTTTTAACATTAAATATAATTATCCATAAGAAACCACTTAATAAGGGATGCACTTGATTTTCCACCACTCAAAAAGCCTTTAAATTAGGAGAAAATATTTTTCTGTAAGACATGTAAAGCTCAAGCAGAAGTTAGAAACTTGCTACCTGAAATTATAGACAAAACCCTATTCTGTTATTTAGAAAATTGGGTTAAATATAATAGCACCTTCTTGTATTAAAATCTATACAATGTTTAACATAAGAAAGAATTTTATTCCACTTTGGTGACATAATTTCTATTGAGGAAATGGGCTAGAAATGTTACTGAAAATTAATTTATTTTCCAAATATCTGACCAACCACCAAAAAGACAAAGGAGATTAAAAAGTGGAGCCATGTTACCTGTCACAAGACATACATGAGCCATATGTATGACCACCAGAGGCTATCAATTGAAAGGTAAATCCTCTAAAATCAGCTTTTTTCTTCCTCATATTCTCCATTCATTGCAGCTTCATTGAAAGAAATCCTAAATGTAACAGAAGAATTTCCAGCACCACTGTATTTCTAAGTGGTTGGTTATTGGTACAGGTATCCTGAGAATAAATAATTTCTTCATGAAAGAGAAAAGAATCTAAGGCATGTTTCCCTAACAGCAGTCTAAGGTTTGTGGGCAGATTCTGAGCTCCCGACTCACAAATCTCTACTCTCAATGGAGCAGAGAGCCAGGAGTTCCTGCCTCTCAGAGTTATGCTTTTGTTTTGATAAGAAACAAAAACATTCAGTCTCCACTGGGGTCTGAGTTTAGCAGGACACAAATGCACTACTGCTATCTATGACTAATTTAGAAAAGGAAATTTTGTATGTTTCCCTCCCCCACTTAAATATTGCTAGCAGCTAATTCAACTCTTAGGAAGTCCACACAATTGTAAACTCTTTGCGATTTGTAAACTGTGACATATATTCCAAAATAAACTTTGTTCTTTTATTTGGCATTTTTAGCTTACTGTGGTTGACAGCCACCTGGCTCAAAACTATTACTTGAAAGATATTTCTGGAGAAGCTTTTAAAGCAGTTTCCAGCCTGATTTAATAAAAATTTAATTAAAATACAGACTTGATCTAATACATACATTTAATCTCTGCTAATAGGAAATTCTATTTAGGATAGAACTGACTATGCAGATCCTGCAATGTACCTTCTTTCTAAAAATACACTGAAATCTTTCAAGTCTGATATTCCTCCTTGTCTGAGCCTGCACAGAAGTTGACAGTTATATATCATTATTCACTGCCAAGGACCAGTGGAAAGAGGGACATTAAAAACAAGTATTTCCACAGAAGCTACTTCCAAGAAGTTTTAATGCCAGGACAGACTGGATAATATTTTTTTGTAAAAATGGCAATCAATCAGACTTACTATTGGCGGTGGAATTATCCTTTGCAAGTTGGAGCACACATTATAAAGATCACATTATAAAGATTACTTCATTATTGTTAGGATAAAGCAGCTTCCCAAGAAAAATAATTAGAAGAGTAGCTTATGTTTATTAAGGTTTATTTTTCAAACTTTGTGTCTGCTAACACTAGCAGCTGATTTAAATTATATAATTCATTGTAACAGGACTTGCTGGGATGGAGTTAACCTTCTTAACAGCAGCTCCTCATGGTGCTGTATTTTCGATCTGTGGCTAAAATAGTGGTGATTAACACACCATGTTTTGGCTATGGCTGAACAGTGGTTGCACCAGCATCAAAGCTTTCTCTTTTCCACATTTCACTCAACCTGGAGCAAGTAGATTAAGGGTATCTTGTCTACCTGGGAGGTGACACAGCCAGGAAAGCTAACCCAACTGACCAAAGGGATACTCCATGCATGTAACATCATGCTCGACAATAAAAACTGGGAGGAGAGGAAGAAGGTGAGGAGTTTTTGGCTTCCAAGGTGATTGCTGTTTGGAGCCTGGCTGGGCACTGGTCTGCTTGGGGGAGGTTGTGCATGACGGCCTTTGCATCACTTATTTTTTTTCTCTTTGCTCCACTTACTAAGCTCTCTTTATCTGAACCCACGAGTTTTCACACTTCTGCTTTTCTTATTTCTGCTTCTGGTGAGAGCCAAGCAGGGAGTAAGCAAGTGGCATGTGAGTGTTTAGCTGCTAGCCAAGGTCAATCTGCAACATTCATACTCTCCCACCATATAAATGAGCCCAAAACAGAGCTAAAATTTAATGATTTAAAAAAAAAAAAAACCAAAAAACAAAACACCACAAAAAAACCCAACCAAACAAACAAAAAACACCAAACAACACCAACCCCCCAAAAAACCCCAAAAAAACCCAAACCAAACCAAACACATAAAAACCCAAAAATCAAATAGGAACACAAACATAAAGCATTTCTAGGCATCAAAGAAACATGAGTAACTAAACAATAGGAGTAGCTGTCAATAGTAATGTCTCAGGCTTAATAAAGGGGTTTGCCCTGTATGTCCTAATCTTCTGAAAACCCAAAATTTGCTTGATATACTATAACCATTGTCCAGAAAAAAAGGCAGTGGTAAGTGTGTCTCTCTTCTAACTTTTATCTTTTGCAAGGAAATGTGAGATTCACATTTACTACATTTTATAATCAGTATAAATATGATAGTTATTAACAGTTCATGTTTTGCACTAACACTGATGTACAGCTCTAAACCAGGTGAACATGATGATCTGTATCAGATGTTTTAGGTTACAGAAGCTCAGGATATTACAAGCAACACTTTCTAATGCTTCCCTTGAGAAGAAAGGCACACTTTAGAGAGTTGTGTTGACAACAGATTTCTAATACTGCCTGCTTGCATTCGAGCTCTCTGAAAAATCACAGAATTGTACTGTCTCCTGAAATCAGGCACAGAGAAATTCTCCTTTTGTCCCCCAGTACAGCAGGCAGTAGTGGACATGATGGTAGCATTTTCAATAGTTAAAAACTACTTCATAGCACTTTGGACAGAAATATGCATGTGAAAAGCAGTCACTGTAGAATGCCACTGAGCTCTGTTTAGATATTTGTTGTTCCCCTCATAAAGGATAAGAGACCACTTGGCTATTTCAATATGTCATTCTCAGTTTGCCATCCTCAGCACTGCCCTCATAAGAATAGAGTCAGGAGACAAAATTAAGCTTATGCCTTCCTTTCTCATAATTTTCTGTTTCACAGTCCAGTGCACTAAAGGTAAATTTCACTGATGTTTGAATCCATCAGGCTTCAATTAGAACCCACATAACATTTTTGTGCCTATCTTAAGACTAGTCATTGTAAGGAGGCAAAGTCCTATAAAAAAATAGACACATTTATTCCAGCGATTTGTTAGACTTCCAGCAAAATATTCCACTTGTGGGAAGATTAACTTTCTTGAAAATTCCACTTTACTACACAGTCCCATTTACTCTTGCTAGTCATAAACAAATCAAATAACAGCGACTGACATTTTGACAGTGCTGAAGAATTTGTAGGCAATTTTAATGATGGAAAACCTACCTCATCACACTTCTCAGAGTTACGAATTGATCTTTGGCTGCAAGGCTGATAATTTGATTGTTCTGTAATGTACAAACGCATAGTTTATAGTTTCAAAACCAGAAATCATTTTGCAGAGAAACTAATTAAATGCAAATGAAGTCCTTGTACAAGATGTTAATACATGAAGTGATATATACTGCTATAATTTAATAAGAATAATAAAGAATACAGCTCATCTAAATATCCAATTAAAAGATGATTTTCACATCAAAACTTCCATAGTGGTATGATATAGTTCGCTGCATCATTAATCAGAAATATAAGTCTTCCCTTCCTTCTTGCCATCTTTCTATTCTCTCATAATTTGGGGTTCAAATAATCTTTTGAATTTGCTGTGCTCAGTGGCAGTCCTATTAAAAGAGAATTAAGACACTGTCTATCACATTGGTAGACTGCACAAAGAAGTGGAATATGGCATGGTGGGTTATAAACCTTTTTTTAATGCTTCACTTCAAATTACCAGTAGACAAACTAACACACATTCCACTTTGTCTCTTATAGAATATTAATTTCATATTTTCCCTGAAAATGCATTCTTTCGTGCATTTAAATATTTCTGAGACGTCCAGTATTATTAAGCCAACTTAAAGAAGCCTGCTGCCAGAACCAAATAGGAAAATATATCGCCTCCAAGATAAATACAACATGCAGAGAAAGTAATGACTTACAACACAAATCTTGCATACATTTCAGCTATCGGGTCTTCACAACGTTACAGGGCTCCTGTACTTTAATAGCAGTATGCATGAAGTATGCTAAATGAGGAACAGTGTACTGTACTTAATTACCACAGATCCTAACTTCTTCTAGGAAGTGGAACCTGGGTATCACTCCCCGTAGGATTTCCAAACAGGTAAGGTACATGCCGTCCAGTTTCTGCCAGGCCACAGCAGGGGTTGGCAGCTCCCTCACGCCTGGGAGGGAAAGGAGCTTCTCCTGGAAACGGGCTGGGCTCAGCCCCGCAGGCAGGGCCTCTCCCACCGCCCCAGGACACGCCGAGCCGGCCGCGCTGGAGCCCTCGGGAGGAGGTCCCGGCGGAGCCCGGCAGCTTGGGGTTGCCGAGGCCTTGGGTGAATTCAGTCCAAGAGTAGTTTAGCCTAGTCCCCGGAACCTGGTCTATGCCTGTGCTGGCTTAAGTTACCTTCCATGGAAACTCTAGTACTGCCTAGAGTCTGTAGGCTAAATCTGGTATGCCATTCTTGTAATTATGTCTGGTAATACATGTAATTTTACTTGTTCTTTTCTGTTATCTCAGTATTTTGACTACTAATATGGCTTTTTCCCCCTTTTTTTCTGTTTTTTCTCTCAATCCAACATCCCATTTTAAGGCATTAACTATGTCTAATTCCCTGCTTGTTTTTTTTTTTGTTTTTTTTTTTTTTCCTCACTATGAATGGCAAAGGAAATTCATTCTGACAGGAAAGATAATAATCTTAGTACTCAAATAATCAAATCGGGCAAAAGTCTGATAAAGGCAGTATGACTACCCTCAAGTGTAATCTGTAATCAAGTGTAATCCTGATCTAACTGAACAGGAATAAAAATAAATCCCTAAATCAAGAAACAGTAAATGTTACATAAGGCTGAGCAATTCACTGGCATATTTCTTTTACTGTTTCAAAATTCAAAAGATAGCTGAGGTTCTTCTGGATTAGTTTATACAAGATGTATCAACATATGTTGTCTTTTTTTTTTTTTTTTGTGATTAACTGCAGTAAGCATCACATGCTTATTTAAGTAGAATCATCTGTGTGGAGTTGGTCAGTTCTATTGATCAGCACAAAGCAATTGTTCAGCTGATTCTCATTTGATACAACATGGTGGTCCAGTATCCAGAAATACACTACACTAAGAACCTTCCTTTATATTTCTAATACCTTTTAAAAATGGTAATTTTCACACATTTTCTAAGGATTTCTTTATCGAGCAATTATTGACTGCAAAAATCATTAATTTACAACAAACTTGCATGAGTACCAATTTTAAAGAGTGTTTTATTATAGTTTAGCCCTTACTACAAAAGTTCTAGCAAACCACTTAACGCTAATTTGACAAAGACGTGGCATCTCTTTTAATGACATTTTATTCAACATTTAATTTTACTATAACTTTAATGACAGAGTATTCATACATGTATTTCAAGCTGCTTACAATTTAACTTAATGGCGTGAACCAGAGTGTTTAGACTTTAAGTTTTCCTTGCTTGGAGTCCTACAAAACTTTAAAAATATACTAATAGATCAACTAAGTACAAGAAAAGAGTTACCAACTACTCTAGCATAGGTAACATAACAAATGGTAGTAACTGTAAATTATGAACTATTGGATATATCTGTCATAACAGCACCAGGTCTTAACTGCTGCTGTACTGAAAAGTTTCTTAGGTAAATAATTAATTCTGAATGTATTGAGAAGGGCTTTTAAAAGATATGATTACTTAAAGTAAGACAGGAAATTTGCTAAGAAATTATGAGAATCCATCAATGTATTCTGATTTTTGGAGAAATAACATGTAGACTACAAGCCCCTACTAATGAATTAATTTTTATACGTATCAAGAAATATTAACTCTATCAGTAGGTAATAATGGTTCCTATACCAATAAGGTAGAATAAAAGATATACTTGGAAGCTACTGGTGCAGAGCATATGAAACCAAAACCAGAGCAAATGGGAATCATCGTGACATCTCACAAATGTGTTAAAATGGAAGATAGTTGAAACTTTATGACAAATGAACCTTAAAAAAATCAAAGGTGTGGCACATATAGGAAAAACATACATATTTAAAAACAAGACTTCATTCTTCATGACTGATTCGTTCATGTCATAACGCTTCCCTCAGTCATATTAAATACTGAATGCTGTTGGCAGAAACGTTTTAAGGCATTAAGACAACTTCACTTTAGATGCTGGAAATAAATAAATTACAGAAGATTTTAAGATATGTTTTTTTCCTGGTTGTTGATAACTGTTTATTTCACAGGCCTTCTTTTGTTAATATTCTAACTTTCTAGATAATCATCTTATTTAGATTTGCTTATATAGCTAACTGCCTTCATGCATGTCTTCAGTGGGGAATTAGACTGGTAAATTAATAGCCAGGACTCTTCCCTAATCATGTTGATATATGCCCAATAATTAACAATCTGTGAGCAGCTGCATTGTTGGATGTCCAGATAGATTGCACCAAAAATAATCGTTTGTATGTTGTGGGCTTAGTGGACAAAATGAAAAAGAATTTTTTATCGATAGTTACACTTTTTGTACATTTTATGAGTTAATAGGGTTCAATTAACTTTGCCAAGTTGTGCACTTCTTGCACATGTCTCTGGGGCTTTGAAAAGCTGAGAAGAAAGCTTAATGAATGGTTGAACGGTTATACTGGTACCCTAGTAATTAGAGAACGGTTAATTAATGTGCATCTGTGGTAGACTCTGGGGTACTGTCAATGACCCTGCAGTGTGGTAGAAAAAGGAAATTATGAGCTTGGCAAGGGAATACAGCTTTTCCTATTTTCTTAAATTTTAGATCTACATCTGTGTTTAATTAAAAGAAGAAATGAATTACCATTAACACCATTAGGCAACGGGCTATGATTGGTTAAGGTCCACATGGACTGTGAAACTGATGAAAACTCAGGAGATCAGATAAGATTTTGGGGGGATTTTTTTAAATGCCTGAAGGACTTTTCACAGAAAACACCAGATCTGCAGAAAAGAAGCAGCTTATAGGTTAGTAAGCAGACTGGTGAAAAAAAAATATCTGCATTTTGGTGCAACTTCTACTGTTACCAGTTGGGGTTTTTTTTAATTAAAGTGCGAGTGCCCAGGTGCTGGCACCCGGGACTGCAGAGGTGGCCTCTGAAGCCTCTGCCCTGTGCCAGACACAGTTCTAACAGACCCACCACAGGGCACTGCTCAGCCCCTCAGCCAAAGCAGCGGTGCTTCTGTGAAAGTGCATTTAAGAACGGGCAGAAAATAGGAAAGAAACGGTAGAGGGAACACCAAGGTTAGCAGAAGGAGGTGCTGCTCCGTAGCGCCAGAGCAGGAACTCCCTGCAGCCTGTGAAGCCCCCGTGCTGGAGCAGAGGAAGAGTGTGAGGGAAACGGAGCGGCAGAGATGGGCTGTTATGGCCTGACTGCGGTTCCCTCTCCCTGGGCTGCTCGAGGGATGACGTGGGGACAGGGCAGGCAAGCAGAGGAGTTGGGAGTGAAGCTGAGGCTAGGAGGGGGGGAGGAATGCCGTTGATTTAATGTTTGCCTTTTTGTTTCTCTCTACCTGAATTAATAATTCCATTTTACTTTGACTGGCAATCAGTTTTCTCCAAGTAAAGCCTGTTTTGCCCATTATGTTAACTAGTACGCAATTTCCCTGTCTTATCTTGACCCACAACCTTTCCTCCTGTTTTCCCTCCTATTTTGCTGAAGGGGAAGAAGGAGTGACCAGCTGAGGGGGAGTTTGGCCCAGGGCTAACCCACCACAAGATGTTAGAATTTTAAATTCAGTGAGGTAAAATTGGTTCACAACAGCTACAGTTTAGTCTTATTTAACTTCAGAAGAAAAATAAAAAGCATCTTCTTCATGAAACATTTAGTTTGTACAAGCCTTGCACAAATTAATACTGAGAAACGCTTATTGAAAGATAGCCCTCACAGATGTTACAGATGACTAGGTAAGCTGATGCACTAGTTTCTAGAGGGATTCAGATGAAAATTGCTTTTATCTCCTGAAGCAAAATAACATTCCATATTTCACATGATAATAAAATGTATCCTCAGGGTAAATAAGTTGTCTCTACTTCTAAAACAAAACACAATTTAATTATTATGCAAAAGTGAAGTACTGTTTTATGGGAACAAGTAAATCTCTTGAGTTTACTATTTTAGCAGATTATAATACTTTTGTAACAGTACGCTAGTTGCAAATTAACTCTGGTTAGCCATAACCAACCAGATTTGTAAGATTCATTGAAATGTTAAGCATCAACTAATAGTTAAATCACAAATTACTCCAAGACATGTGGTTTTAGTTACTTTTGAAATGTCCTTTAATATAGCTAAACTTTTGAGTATCTGAAACTTTCAGCTTGCTTGAAAAACATATAGGTATATACATTGAACAGTTAGTTTAGCTGTGCATGTAATTAAAAAGCACCTAACAGGAAAAAAAATTCTGATCTTGGGCATTCAAATTTTAACGCATCTAAATACAAGTTCAGTTACATTTATTACCGAAACACTTAAAAGTACAGGTCAAGAATACTTAAGGAAAACTGTCATAGATTACTTTAAAAGCAGCTTTACAAGGGCAATCCAGTTGGAAACAATACCCTAAATAAATTTGAGCATTCCTTTTTTTTTTTTTTAATTTTTTTTTTTAGTTGACTAAAATAAAATTGTTAGCTTAGGTGTATTTTCAGTAAATATGAAACAAAACATAACTACAAGCTGGTAACTATAGTTCAAATTGCCAAAGCATAAGTTAATTTTGTACTGGAAGGCATGTTTTTTTTTTCCCCACACTAGTGCTGTTCCCAGGCTAATGTGTTCTGTCTCTGTGGAAAACAGCAAGTAGAGAAGAGCTGCTTATGTCTGCCCATCTCCATAATAGATACTTCTCATACTCCAGTATTCCAGGGCACTACAAGTCAGAGTATTGCTAACATCAGGGTATTTTAATTATTATAAACAGGATATATTTACTATAAAATAGAATATATAAATACCTAGAGCTAAACGACTGCTATGGTTAGCTTTTTAACCAAAACCTGATATACCTCTAGAGCTGGTAAAACCCATACTCTGAAAAAGACAAACTGTGCAGGTAGGCCATGCTGCAGGCCAGGAGCTGAGGGAGATCTGTAGCACTGTCAACAGTGAGTTACACAGAGCACTGTGGATCTTTATGAAGTAGAGGTTTTTCCTTTTTTTGTTCTAATCTTTCAGAAGCTTTACGATTTCCCTTTCTTTCCATCTTATAAAATGAGTTAGAGATGAGAGAAAAGAGATTCCTAGATCATTTAACCAATGTCCATGGTATCACATGGAGCCCCAGTATCTTCAACAGGAGTGAGTGGAATGTTTCTAAAATACTTATCCTTACAAATATAAATTTATAAAGTGGTGTTAAGTGGACAGAAATAGATCCCTGAGTGTTCCTACTTTAAACACCCTGTTAATAGGAATGCGAACTCTCTGTCTCAGTTTTAGTGTTTCAGATTAACTATAGATTGTGGAAGACTAAAGAAAGAAAGAAAAAAGGAAATGAGAAAAAATAATTAATTTAGAGGGAGTTAGCAGCAGGCAACCTATCTTCAAGTTTGCTTCATTGCCATTATAGAAAAAAAAAAAAAAAAAAATATACTAAACCACAATACCCCAAAAAGCCAACTGTGATCTCTGGCCTCATAGACAAGTGGTTATATCGGTAAAGGATTTTAGAGTCTTCAAATCAGTATTTAGTAGATGCTGAAATTAGCATCTAGTCCTGATGTTCAGTCACAAACCTGAAGTTGTCTAAGGTTTTCTGGAAACCACAGAAATTTTGGTACGTCAGACAGCTGATACACAATGCATATGTTATAAGCAGGAAAACCCACACCATAACAGGATCCTGAGAATAAAACCTGCCTGATCATGGAATTCAGGAGTCTTAAGTATACAAGTGGTTCTACTTCCTTGAAACTCTAAAAATCTTCTCTGGAGTGCTAAAGCTTATATATACCAGTGTACAGTTTTTGTTTTGCATTGTTGTATAATTCAGTCACAGGTGATGGTGTTGCTTCTGTGAGGTAGCTGAAATAAAACTCTTGTTTACCTTAGCAAAGAGGATTGTATACAAAACAATATTCTTCTCTCTCTCCCCTCTCTGCCCCAGGTTCCCCTTCTTAAATACCTTATCACAGAGGCATGGTCACCATTTATTAATTGACTCGGCCTTGGCCAGAGACGGGTCTGACTTGGACCTGGGGGAGCTTCTGAGAACCTTATTACAGGGGGCCACCTCTGTATCTCCCTCCCCCACTACCAAAAGCCCTGCCACACAGACCCAGCACAATCCAGGAACAGAATCTGCTCATATTTTTATCACAAAATTACCCAAGAAATTTTATGCCTGTTCTTTTATTGTTGATGCTATTTTTCAATTTGCAAATTAGCAAATTAGATTTGCAATATAATTCCACAAGTGCATTGCTCAAAGGGTGTTAGTTCATATTCTAAACATGTTGTTTCTTTATTGTTTACTTTCTTACAACTTTGCAAAAGTCCTGGCCATATTTGTAATGTGGAGAGCACAAATGTTGTGCTCTCCTTTCACAGTGGTCTGTAAAACTGGCGTAAAGAGAGGGCACACCAAAAACTACCCCATCTAGGCTTCCTGACAGCGGTTCCTTCTTCTCCTTCTCAAGTTACAGGTAACTCTGTCTTGATTTCCATAACTGGTATAGGCTGAGACACACTAACAACTCCCTAGTTTTTCTCCTACATTCCCCTTTGCTCCTATTGGATCAGGTAAAAGGAATGCTTCCACCAGTGGGCCTGAAGGGATATAAAAAAGACAATGCACTGGATGGCTGTGACTTTGATATTATTGTCCAGCCTCTGAGTTGCCATGCCACAGGGAGGGAATGTGGGGGAAGTGCATGGGAGGCAGAGAGCAGATGAGAAAGAGGAGGTGCCCTCAAATACTTTCCCCATAAATCTTTGGTGTAGGATTCCCTACCAGTTCAGAAGATTGAGATGGTTATTGTACAGCAGTATTTGAGGTACAACACATTCAGGGTTGATGCCATGTTAATGGTTATTGTTAGGTGAGAAACAAGTCATTTGCTAGCTACAATTTACAGGATTAATGACACTTCTATATTATGCTGCCAAGAAAAGTTAGTTTAAATATGTATGAACATACACTTCCATACAAATGCAATAGCATGCCAGTCATAAAAAGAATGGAAAAAAAGTATGCAAATAATATTATGTAGAAGCCTGGTTTATATCAACTGTGCATTTAGATTCTTAAAATTCTTTGTCCAGCAGTGCATTTCACATTTTAAAAAGCTCATAAATAAATAAACCAACAAACAGGATTAATGTCTTTGAATATGCAAGATTTTTGTCAAAATATCTGACACAATGAATTCTTCTCAGTATATAAACTTTGTAATAGATTATTTTTAGTAACCTATTTTTTCCTCTTCACATGTTCCCTATATATTGTGTAGCCCTTTGTTGCACATTTTTTCTATAATATTGTTTTCCTCAAAAAACCCCTAAGAAACTGCCAATAGATTTACCAACAGGTTTACTATATATTTGCCTTTCTTATAAGAAAGATACTATCTATTAAAAATATAAAAACACAGTTGCAGAGTCATTGCAGAGCAACTTCACTGCCACAGTAAATTTGTTCTCATTGCCTGCAAACTTATTTCATCTGTGTAGAGGTGTTGTGCACATTTGAAGTAATAACTGTCATCTTTGGAGATCTTTGAGTGTGGTGAAGAGTAAAATAATAAGAATTAGCAAATTCTCTGGAGTGAATCTTCAGTACCATGAGAAGAAAAGGACTGATAGTGGAAAAAAACCCCACACTTTATTTTCAACCTGGAATGCAGATATCTCCCTAAAGATATTATATTTTTATTTCAAAGCAACAGAAACAGCTTCCTTTGGTTAAATTAAAATACGTGTAGTCTCTTAAAGTATCTTTGTTAAGAATAAGTTAAAGCTTAAAGGTATGAAGAAAGAGCAAAACAGTGAAGGAAAAAAAAAAAAGAATGAGAAAAAGAGAGGAGAAGACAGTGAAATTAATGAAATAACCATTTTGTTGATTAAATGTTGTTATGCATTGCTTCAGTTTCTGAAATAATAGTTTTCAAACTAAGTATTTTACCAGCATACTCTCTGTCATCTCCTACATTTGTTTACTCAGTTTTTATCAGGTGTTTTTCCCCTGAGATCAGCATGTTACAGATTTTCTGTATATGTGACAGTTGTATATACAGCACTGAATGAGACAGTATTGTTAAATGTAGATGTAGACAAAATTCAGTCATTTGTGGTAGTTTGCAATTGCTGTAGTTGCAAGTTTGTAGCACTACTTGGGCGTTAATGTTCCTGATTACAGTTTTGCCACAGATTATTGTAGGTTTTAGGAGAGAAGTGTTGTGATAAACTTTATGGGCAGCAGCTTCCCATAAATGAAGACAAACAACAACAGAAGATTTAAGATAAATACAGAAGTTTAGTATGTGAACCCTTCAAGCTTTATCAATCCAATCAGTACAATCCAATTAGATTCAGTACAGAAAAGTGCATCTTATTTGAGTTTTGGAAATAGAAAAGAATAAGCTATTTTTTTTCCGTCATTTTTAAAGAGTTTCATCTTTGTGGAAAGCACATGCTCATATCAGATTCTACAGTGAAGACCACAGAAGAAAAAGAAACAATTTGATGCCTGAGATGAAATATTAACAAAATTGATTTTGACAGTAAATCAAAGCAGATGCAAATATATAAAGCATTATGAAACAAAGTCTTGCCTACAAGCAACAGTACATAATTCTAATTATACTCATGCTTCTAAAAGCCTGGTTTACAAAGTAATTTCACTGATTTCAACATTATTTTCCCAGAATGATACAGTCATAAATGAGGAGGATTTGACCTGTGCTTATAGAGAATTTACTAGACTAGAATGTGGAAAGTAATGGAAATCTTGAGTTTAAGATGAGGTGCGGTGTAGATAGAATATAAAGAGTGAATTGAGCAGAATGCAGAATGACTTTTGAAGAAATAGAATAACCTTTAACATAACCTTTTATAAAAAAAAGAAATCTGTTTTCTAACCCTTTGTTACTTATATGCAATAAGATTTCATTTAATCACTTGTAGGTGATGTGTTTTCACTATGTCAATCAAGATATTCAATCAGATGTCTTTACTTCCTTTCCTGCCACACAGAAGGAAATTAGATGCCAGGAAAAATAAACTTCCTTAAAGAACCAGTCCAACTAATGATAGACTTTCCCATTCATTGCTTCTGTTTATTTAAAATTTATACAGTTAATGCACTACACACATGGTACTCAGTGAAGGTGAAGAGGAACAGAAAGAGAGATGTGGTTCTGTATAGTATTATCCTTTGTCATGTAACAGAGCTTTTTAACATGTCTTCCACTGCAAAGTTTTGCTTTTCCTTCTCTTTATCCACTGCAAATGCTTTCAACTCCAGCTAGTATTTTCACATGGCAACTAAAATCAATCCAGTCACACGACACTTGCACACGGTCATTGTCCCATTGCAGTCAAACTGGGAAGGGTCACAAGAAACTTGTGCATCAGTTCCCCTAGATCGTACTAGGCTTCCTAACAGACAAGTAATTATGGCATATACTCACCTGAACAGCTTGTCCTGCATAAAACACTATATGATACCAGTAATTTCTCTCTCTCCAGTCTCTGGAGTGAAGTATCACACAACTAAATGAGAATAAAGACATATGCCTATAATTTGGTCAAGACAATTATTTTCTTACTTAGAAAAATGGGATATATGCCAGTTTTTGTAAGCTACAAAAGAATAATAAAGCAAATTGGGAGACAGAACAACAAAGTTTGAGCTAGGAAGAAAGTTTTGCAAAACTTGTAAATTTATTTGGGTTTATGATCTTCGTGTCCTTTACCACCTTAACCACTGTGTGGAATTTTTGCGAAAGTTCTGAAAAATGAAACCTTTTGGTATAGTATAGTAAGTTCTGTTTCATTTTTGTTGGGTTTTTTTAATTATAAGAAGGAATGCTAAGTGAAATTACATTTTAGAGTGGTTGCCTTTTCTTGTACATGTTAAGTCACAATGGAAAGCTAGTCATTAGGCTGAAAGGCTTTAACATCTCTTCAACAACCAAGAATGTATATTTAAAAAACACTCCAACTATAAAATCTCTGAATAGATCATTTGCATTTGGTTTTTTTAATTTGAGTTTATTTTTTCCAATTATTTTTCTTAGAGTTGATTAAATAAGAACAATAAATTTTTCACGTACTTTTTTTTACTTTTCTCTTACATAAAGCTGCTCAATAAGTCAATTTTATTAAATCAGACCAAACAATCTAAAGTAATACCTACTGTTGAACAAACTGAAGGCATTGTACTCTTTTAGGTTCTCCAATCTGAAATTCTTCTTGTCTACTGCACTATTTTAGAAATGTTACTTGTAGCTTATTCAGTTCTTATATCTACTTATTTTTATTCTATGTGAATTCTAGTTGTATATGAACTTTGCAGCGCTTCGTTCCTATCTAAAGGAAAGCTTTGACATAGAACAAAAATAAATCTTCTATTCTTGTAGTTATTATTGAATTTGGGCAAATGTTGGATATGCTCTATTTCTTATTTTGTTCTTAGAAAGAACATCGTTTGTGGTTAGCTAAGCGCATTCAAATGACATGCCTATTGCACAACCACAGAGACACAAGTCTATATTTTTTTCCTGTCTGGCTAATTAAGTTATAATTAGCATATAATCTATTTGAAGAAGTAACCTTTTCTGTCTAGGACATCAAGTTATTGGCTCATTAGTTAAGTATTCTCATAAAGAAGCTGAATTCTCCCTAAGCACTTTTTGTGGAAAACCATCTTTGGCCACAGAAGAACCTCCTTAAGTTTAGCATACAGTCAGTGGCACTTCAAATACTGTTCGTTATTCATTACACATGGTTATTGGAGAGAAGTTCATATTTTGACTGAAAGCAGCATGTGATGTTAGAATAGATGATAACAATAATGGGTAAAGTAGGTTTTGTGTGATTATCCTTTTTTAAGAAGTTTTACTCTATGTGGTGCTAGAATTCTAACAGTAGATGGTAATTTTAAAAGTGAAAAATACATTCTTTGTGGAGGAATTCTAGTTAGTTTATTACTTAATACCAGCAGATGTTATGCAACCATAAATATTATGTCTATTAAAATTGAAGACACTCAGTAAAATACAATAAATATTTGAAATAGCCCTAATATAATATAATGTAATGGAAAATAATATATAGTATAACATAATCTAAACAGGGAAACATTTATGGTAATGCAATATTGATAGTGCTACTTCCGTACAGGATTTTTAAAATTATGGTTATTTAGTATAACTTGTAACAATCCGATGTTTAGAATCTATTTAAAGCACATGAAATGAAAGTATCTAATAGAGGACAAAGGAAAAATAGGGTGGCAAAAATCTGCTTAATATTTGAATCCATTGCCTGACATACTCTTCTTTCTCCCCCACCATTATTTATTTTGTACATCCACAAAATGTCAACTTGAGGGAACTCATGCAATTTTACAGATGCATCTGCTTTCTGACCTTTTAATGCCAGTGCTGCATTTAGCAGAGGAATACTCTGAAGAGTTTTAAATACTGAAAGTCCTTCAGACAAAATTTAGTTCCTGAAAACAACATATAAAATATTTTACTTACTTGGGTCCGGATCCTCACATCATGTAAACAAGGATAATTGAGAATGAATGTTTATAGGTTTCAGCCACTATCAGAATCATTAAATAATTAGATTGATAGCTATAACCTTGTAAGTGTGTGTGCACATAGTAACCATAATATTGTGTATCTTTGAGTAATTTCATGAATATTTATGGAACAAGGCAGAGTGCATAGTACATAGTTAACTTGAAACACTGGGAACTCCTTGAGTATTTTTCGAAATTAGCAACAATTACCATAAATTTCTACAAAGCAATTTAGTCCTACTTTATCATTTGGAACATTATACTGACACACATGTATACATTTGTCTCATAAAATACCATTAAAGTATTAACTAAATTGTTAAAACACTTAGAAAGTCAGTAAAATCAATTGATATAATATCCTTTCAATCTATTTCAGACTCCCTGAGCCCCACTGTAAAGACATGAAATTGAAGATTACTCCATTCCAGGAATTTCAGCAATTAAAGCAGAACCATCTATTACTACCTTTTCTTTTTCCCCCCTCTGATTTTTGTTGATTTAATAGCATACATGATATTAGTGGATATAAAATTGGAAAAGCTTCAGGAAATTTACTGTGGTACAGAAAGCCTAAAGAAAGTACCTTGGCCTCAAAACCTTTTCTCTCTATATATATCTATCGATAGTATCCCAACATTACTCTAATAGATTATGTCAAGCCAGAACAGTTACCTAAGAGTTCCCAGAGTGAATTCTGGTATATTAAGAACATGGAACAGATTTTTCTTGGTTTGCATTCTCTGGAGTTATTAGTACTGAGCATGATAGCTTTCATACCATCCATGCTAGGATGTGTTAAGCAGGTGTGAATGCTGTCATCTGTTGACACATAACACTGTGTTTCTGTGAAGACAGCAAAACTGATAGAGACAAGAAAGTTGAGCCCCAGTTTTTATGTTCATTTGACAAAAATATCTGGCCTTTCTAATATAGAATAATTCATTTTTTACTGCCAGGTTTAGCAAAGATAGACCTGAAAACTGCTGCTTCCCCCCCCCCCCCCCC